>NW_024543353.1:0-256201 GCF_018167655.1 Microtus oregoni
AGTGCTCAGGGTGCTGGGTGCTCAGTACTCGGGGGTGCTCGGTGCTCAGTACTCAGGGTGCTGGGTGCTCAGTACTCAGGGTGTGGGGGTGCTCAGTACTCAGGGTGCTCGGTGCTCAGTACTCAGGGTGCTGGGTGCTCAGTGCTCAGGGTGCTGGGTGCTAAGTACTCAGGGTGCTGGGTGCTCCGTACTCAGGGTGCTGGGTGCTCAGTGCTCAGGGTGCTGGGTGCTCAGTACTCAGGGTGCTGGGTGCTCAGTACTCAGGGTGCTGGGTGCTCAGTACTCAGGGTGTTGGGTGCTCAGTGCTCAGGGTGCTGGGGTGCTCAGTACTCAGGGTGCTGGGTGCTCAGTGCTCAGGGTGCTGGGTGCTCAGTGCTCGGGGGTGCTCGGTGCTCAGTACTCAGGGTACTGGGTGCTCAGTACTCAGGGTGCTGGGTGCTCAGTGCTCAGGGTGATCGGTGCTCAGTCCTCAGGGTGCTCAGTACTCAGGGTGCTGGGTGCTCAGTGCTCGGGGTGCTGGCTGCTCAGTGCTGAGGGTGCTGGGTGCTCTGTGATCGGGGTGCTGGGTGCTCAGTACTCAGGGTGCTCAGTGCTCGGGGAGCTCGGTGCTCAGTAATCAGGGTGCTGGGTGCTCAGTACTCAGTGCTCGGGGTCCTGGGTGCTCCGTGCTTGGGGTGCTGGGTGCTCAGCGCTCTGGGTGCTTAGTGCTCAGTACTCAGGGTGCTGGGTGCTCAGTACTCAGGGTGCTGGGTGCTCAGTACTCGGGGTGCTCGGTGCTCAGTACTCAGGGTGCTGGGTGCTCAGTGCTAGGGGTGTTCGGTGCTCAGTACGTTGGGTGCTCAGTACTCAGGGTGCTGGGTGCTCAGTGCTCAGGGTGCTGGGTGCTCAGTACTCAGGGTGCTCAGTACTCAGGCTGCTGGGTGCTCAGTACTCAGGGTGCTCAGTACTCAGGGTGCTGCGTGCTCAGTGCTCGGGTTGCTGGGTGCTCAGTGCTCGGGGGTGCTGGGTGCTCAGTACATAGGGTGCTCAGTACTCAGGGTGCTGGGTGCTCAGTGCTCGGGTTGCTGGGTGCTCAGTGCTCAGGGTGATCGGTGCTCAGTACTCAGGATGCTGGGTGCTCAGTACTCAGGGTGCTGGGTGCTCAGTCCTCAGGGTGCTCAGTGCTCAGGGTGCTGGGGTGCTCAGTGCTCGGGGGTGCAGTGTGCTCAGTACTCCGGATGCTCGGTGCTCAGTACTCAGGGTGCTGGGTGCTCAGTACTCAGGGTGCTGGGTGCTCAGTACTCAGGGTGCTCGGTGCTCAGTACTCAGGGTGCTGGGTGCTCAGTGCTCAGTGTGCTGGGTGGTAAGTACTCAGGGTGCTGGGTGCTCAGGACTCAGGGTGCTGTGTGCTCAGTGCTCGGAGTGCTGGGTGCTCAGTACTCAGGGTGCTGGGTGCTCAGTACTCAGGGTGCTGGGTGCTCAGTGCTCGGGGGTGCTGGGTGCTCAGTGCTCAGGGTGCTGGATGCTCAGTACTTAGGGTGCTGGGTGCTCAGGTGCTCGGGGTGCTCGGTGCTCAGTACTTAAGGTGCTGGGTGCTCAGTGCTCACGGTGCTGGGTGCTCAGGTCCTCGGGGTGCTCCGTGCTCAGTGCTCAGGGTGCTGGGTGCTCAGTACTCAGGGTGCTCGGTGCTCAGTACTAAGGGTGCTAAGTGCTCAGTGCTCGGGGTGCTGGGTGCTCAGTGCTCCTGGTGCTGGGTGCTCAGTACTCAGGGTGCTGGGTTCTCAGTGCTCAGGGTGCTGGGTGCTCAGTACTCAGTGCTCAGGATGCTGGGTGCTCAGTGCTCAGGGTGCTCAGTGCTCAGTACTCAGTACTCAGGGTGCTGGGTGCTCAGTACTCAGGGTGCTGGGTGCTCAGTGCTCGGGGTGCCCGGTGCTCAGTGCTCGGGGGTGCTGGGTGCTCAGTACTCAGGGTGCTGGGTGCTCAGTACTCAGAGTGCCTCAGTGCTCAGTACTCAGGGTGCTCAGTGCTCAGTGCTCGGGGTGCTGGGTGCTCAGTGCTCAGGGGTGCTCAGTGCTCAGTGCTCAGTACTCAGGGTGCTGGCTGCTCAGTACTCAGGGTGCTGGGTGCTCGAGTACTCAGCGTGCTGGGTGCTCAGTGCTCAGGGTCCTCGGTGCTCAGTACTCACGGTGCTCAGTGCTCAGTACTCAGCGTGCTTTGTGCTCAGTGCTCAGGGTGCTGGGTGCTCAGTACTCAGGGTGCTGGGTGCTCAGTACTCACTGTGCTGGGTGCTCAGTACTCGGGGTGCTGGGGTGCTCATTACTCAGGGTGCTGGGTGCTCAGTACTCGGGGTGCTGGGTGCTCATTACTCAGGGTGCTGGGTGCTCATTACTCAGGGTGCTGGGTGCTCAGTGCTCGGGGTGCTCGGTGCTCAGTACTCTTGGTGCAGGGTGCTCAGTACTCAGGGTGCTGGGTGCTCAGTGCTCGGGGTGCTGGGTGCTCATTACTCAGGGTGCTGGGTGCTCATTACTCAGGGTGCTGGGGTGCTCAGTGCTCGGGGTGCTCGGTGCTCAGTACTCTTGGTGCAGGGTGCTCAGTACTCAGGGTGCTGTGTGCTCAGTGCTTCGGGGTGCTCGGTGCTCAGTGCTCAGGATGCTCGGTGCTCAGTACTCTTGGTGCTGGGTGCTCATTGCTCAGGGTGCTGGGTGCTCCGTGCTCGGGGTGCTCGGTGCTCAGTACTCAGGGTGCTGGGTGCTCAGTGCTCAGGGTCCTGGTTGCTCAGTACTCAGGGAGCTCAGTACTCAGTACTCAGGGTGCTGGGTGCTCAGTGCTTGGGGTGCTGGGTGCTCATTGCTCAGGGTGCTGGGTGCTCAGTGCTCGGGGTGCTAGGTGCTCATTACTCAGGGTGCTGGGTGCTCATTACTCAGGGTGCTGGGTGCTCAGTGCTCGGGGTGCTCGGTGCTCAGTACTCTTGGTGCAGGGTGCTCAGTACTCAGGGTGCTGTGTGCTCAGTGCTCGGGGTGCTCGGTGCTCAGTGCTCAGGATGCTCGGTGCTCAGTACTCTTGGTGCTGGGTGCTCATTGCTCAGGGTGCTGGGTGCTCCGTGCTCGGGGTGCTCGGTGCTCAGTACTCAGGGTGCTGGGTGCTCAGTGCTCAGGGTCCTGGTTGCTCAGTACTCAGGGAGCTCAGTACTCAGTACTCAGGGTGCTGGGTGCTCAGTGCTTGGGGTGCTGGGTGCTCATTGCTCAGGGTGCTGGGTGCTCAGTGCTCGGGGGTGCAGGGTGCTCAGTACTCCGGATGCTCGGTGCTCAGTACTCAGGGTGCTGGGTGCTCAGTGCTCGGGGTGCTGGGTGCTCAGTGCTGAGGGTGCTGGGTGCTCTGTGATCGGGGTGCTGGGTGCTCAGTACGCAGGGTGCTCAGTGCTCGGGGAGCTCGGTGCTCAGTACTCAGGGTGCTGGGTGCTCAGTACTCAGTGCTCGGGGTCCTGGGTGCTCCGTGCTTGGGGTGCTGGGTGCTCAGCGCTCTGGGTGCTTAGTGCTCAGTACTCAGGGTGCTCAGTGCTCGGGGTGCTGGGTGCTCAGTTCTCAGGGTGCTGGGTGCTCAGTACTCAGGGTGCTGGGTGCTCAGTGCTCAGGGTGCTGGGTGCTCAGTACTCGGGGTGCTCGGTGCTCAGTACTCAGGGTGCTGGGTGCTCAGTACTCAGGGTGTGGGGTGCTCAGTACTCAGGGTGCTCGGTGCTCAGTACTCAGGGTGCTGGGTGCTCAGTGCTCAGGGTGCTGGGTGCTAAGTACTCAGGGTGCTGGGTGCTCCGTACTCAGGGTGCTGGGTGCTCAGTGCTCAGGGTGCTGGGTGCTCAGTACTCAGGGTGCTGGGTGCTCAGTACTCAGGGTGCTGGGTGCTCAGTACTCAGGGTGTTGGGTGCTCAGTGCTCAGGGTGCTGGGTGCTCAGTACTCAGGGTGCTGGGTGCTCAGTGCTCAGGGTGCTGGGTGCTCAGTGCTCGGGGTGCTCGGTGCTCAGTACTCAGGGTACTGGGTGCTCAGTACTCAGGGTGCTGGGTGCTCAGTGCTCAGGGTGATCGGTGCTCAGTCCTCAGGGTGCTCAGTACTCAGGGTGCTGGGTGCTCAGTGCTCGGGGTGCTGGCTGCTCAGTGCTGAGGGTGCTGGGTGCTCTGTGATCGGGGTGCTGGGTGCTCAGTACTCAGGGTGCTCAGTGCTCGGGGAGCTCGGTGCTCAGTAATCAGGGTGCTGGGTGCTCAGTACTCAGTGCTCGGGGTCCTGGGTGCTCCGTGCTTGGGGTGCTGGGTGCTCAGCGCTCTGGGTGCTTAGTGCTCAGTACTCAGGGTGCTGGGTGCTCAGTACTCAGGGTGCTGGGTGCTCAGTACTCGGGGTGCTCGGTGCTCAGTACTCAGGGTGCTGGGTGCTCAGTACTCAGGGTGCTCAGTGCTCGGGGAGCTCGGTGCTCAGTAATCAGGGTGCTGGGTGCTCAGTACTCAGTGCTCGGGGTCCTGGGTGCTCCGTGCTTGGGGTGCTGGGTGCTCAGCGCTCTGGGTGCTTAGTGCTCAGTACTCAGGGTGCTGGGTGCTCAGTGCTCAGGGTGCTGGGTGCTCAGTACTCGGGGTGCTCGGTGCTCAGTACTCAGGGTGCTGGGTGCTCAGTACTCAGGGTGTGGGGTGCTCAGTACTCAGGGTGCTCGGTGCTCAGTACTCAGGGTGCTGGGTGCTCAGTGCTCAGGGTGCTGGGTGCTAAGTACTCAGGGTGCTGGGTGCTCCGTACTCAGGGTGCTGGGTGCTCAGTGCTCAGGGTGCTGGGTGCTCAGTACTCAGGGTGCTGGGTGCTCAGTACTCAGGGTGCTGGGTGCTCAGTACTCAGGGTGTTGGGTGCTCAGTGCTCAGGGTGCTGGGTGCTCAGTACTCAGGGTGCTGGGTGCTCAGTGCTCAGGGTGCTGGGTGCTCAGTGCTCGGGGTGCTCGGTGCTCAGTACTCAGGGTACTGGGTGCTCAGTACTCAGGGTGCTGGGTGCTCAGTGCTCAGGGTGATCGGTGCTCAGTCCTCAGGGTGCTCAGTACTCAGGGTGCTGGGTGCTCAGTGCTCGGGGTGCTGGCTGCTCAGTGCTGAGGGTGCTGGGTGCTCTGTGATCGGGGTGCTGGGTGCTCAGTACTCAGGGTGCTCAGTGCTCGGGGAGCTCGGTGCTCAGTAATCAGGGTGCTGGGTGCTCAGTACTCAGTGCTCGGGGTCCTGGGTGCTCCGTGCTTGGGGTGCTGGGTGCTCAGCGCTCTGGGTGCTTAGTGCTCAGTACTCAGGGTGCTGGGTGCTCAGTACTCAGGGTGCTCAGTGCTCGGGGTACTGGGTACTCAGTACTCAGGGTGCTGGGTGCTCAGTACTCAGGTTGCTGGGTGCTCAGTGCTTGGGGTGCTGGGTGCTCAGTGCTCAGGGTGGTGGGTTCTCAGTGCTCAGGGTGCTGGGTGCTCAGTACTCAGGGTGCTGGGTGCTCAGTGCTAGGGGTGTTCGGTGCTCAGTACGTTGGGTGCTCAGTACTCAGGGTGCTGGTTGCTCAGTGCTCAGGGTGCTGGGTGCTCAGTACTCAGGGTGCTCAGTACTCAGGCTGCTGGGTGCTCAGTACTCAGGGTGCTCAGTACTCAGGGTGCTGGGTGCTCAGTGCTCGGGTTGCTGGGTGCTCAGTGCTCGGGGTGCTGGGTGCTCAGTACATAGGGTGCTCAGTACTCAGGGTGCTGGGTGCTCAGTGCTCGGGTTGCTGGGTGCTCAGTGCTCAGGGTGATCGGTGCTCAGTACTCAGGATGCTGGGTGCTCAGTACTCAGGGTGCTGGGTGCTCAGTCCTCAGGGTGCTCAGTGCTCAGGGTGCTGGGTGCTCAGTGCTCGGGGTGCAGTGTGCTCAGTACTCCGGATGCTCGGTGCTCAGTACTCAGGGTGCTGGGTGCTCAGTACTCAGGGTGCTGGGTGCTCAGTACTCAGGGTGCTCGGTTCTCAGTACTCAGGGTGCTGGGTGCTCAGTGCTCAGTGTGCTGGGTGCTAAGTACTCAGGGTGTTGGGTGCTCAGGACTCAGGGTGCTGTGTGCTCAGTGCTCGGAGTGCTGGGTGCTCAGTACTCAGGGTGCTGGGTGCTCAGTACTCAGGGTGCTGGGTGCTCAGTGCTCGGGGGTGCTGGGTGCTCAGTGCTCAGGGTGCTGGATGCTCAGTACTTAGGGTGCTGGGTGCTCAGTGCTCGGGGTGCTCGGTGCTCAGTACTTAAGGTGCTGGGTGCTCAGTGCTCACGGTGCTGGGTGCTCAGTCCTCGGGGTGCTCCGTGCTCAGTGCTCAGGGTGCTGGGTGCTCAGTACTCAGGGTGCTCGGTGCTCAGTACTAAGGGTGCTAAGTGCTCAGTGCTCGGGGTGCTGGGTGCTCAGTGCTCCTGGTGCTGGGTGCTCAGTACTCAGGGTGCTGGGTTCTCAGTGCTCAGGGTGCTGGGTGCTCAGTACTCAGTGCTCAGGATGCTGGCTGCTCAGTGCTCAGGGTGCTCAGTGCTCAGTACTCAGTACTCAGGGTGCTGGGTGCTCAGTACTCAGGGTGCTGGGTGCTCAGTGCTCGGGGTGCCCGGTGCTCAGTGCTCGGGGTGCTAGGTGCTCAGTACTCAGGGTGCTGGGTGCTCAGTACTCAGAGTGCTCAGTGCTCAGTACTCAGGGTGCTCAGTGCTCAGTGCTCGGGGTGCTGGGTGCTCAGTGCTCAGGGTGCTCAGTGCTCAGTGCTCAGTACTCAGGGTGCTGGCTGCTCAGTACTCAGGGTGCTGGGTGCTCAGTACTCAGGGTGCTGGGTGCTCAGTACTCAGGGTGCTGGGTGCTCAGTACTCAGGGTGTTGGGTGCTCAGTGCTCAGGGTGCTGGGTGCTCAGTACTCAGGGTGCTGGGTGCTCAGTGCTCAGGGTGCTGGGTGCTCAGTGCTCGGGGTGCTCGGTGCTCAGTACTCAGGGTACTGGGTGCTCAGTACTCAGGGTGCTGGGTGCTCAGTGCTCAGGGTGATCGGTGCTCAGTCCTCAGGGTGCTCAGTACTCAGGGTGCTGGGTGCTCAGTGCTCGGGGTGCTGGCTGCTCAGTGCTGAGGGTGCTGGGTGCTCTGTGATCGGGGTGCTGGGTGCTCAGTACTCAGGGTGCTCAGTGCTCGGGGAGCTCGGTGCTCAGTAATCAGGGTGCTGGGTGCTCAGTACTCAGTGCTCGGGGTCCTGGGTGCTCCGTGCTTGGGGTGCTGGGTGCTCAGTGCTCTGGGTGCTTAGTGCTCAGTACTCAGGGTGCTGGGTGCTCAGTACTCAGGGTGCTGGGTGCTCAGTACTCGGGGTGCTCGGTGCTCAGTACTCAGGGTGCTGGGTGCTCAGTACTCAGGGTGCTCAGTGCTCGGGGAGCTCGGTGCTCAGTAATCAGGGTGCTGGGTGCTCAGTACTCAGTGCTCGGGGTCCTGGGTGCTCCGTGCTTGGGGTGCTGGGTGCTCAGCGCTCTGGGTGCTTAGTGCTCAGTACTCAGGGTGCTGGGTGCTCAGTGCTCAGGGTGCTGGGTGCTCAGTACTCGGGGTGCTCGGTGCTCAGTACTCAGGGTGCTGGGTGCTCAGTACTCAGGGTGTGGGGTGCTCAGTACTCAGGGTGCTCGGTGCTCAGTACTCAGGGTGCTGGGTGCTCAGTGCTCAGGGTGCTGGGTGCTAAGTACTCAGGGTGCTGGGTGCTCCGTACTCAGGGTGCTGGGTGCTCAGTGCTCAGGGTGCTGGGTGCTCAGTACTCAGGGTGCTGGGTGCTCAGTACTCAGGGTGCTGGGTGCTCAGTACTCAGGGTGTTGGGTGCTCAGTGCTCAGGGTGCTGGGTGCTCAGTACTCAGGGTGCTGGGTGCTCAGTGCTCAGGGTGCTGGGTGCTCAGTGCTCGGGGTGCTCGGTGCTCAGAACTCAGGGTACTGGGTGCTCAGTACTCAGGGTGCTGGGTGCTCAGTGCTCAGGGTGATCGGTGCTCAGTCCTCAGGGTGCTCAGTACTCAGGGTGCTGGGTGCTCAGTGCTCGGGGTGCTGGCTGCTCAGTACTCAGGGTGCTGGGTGCTCAGTGCTCAGGGTGATCGGTGCTCAGTCCTCAGGGTGCTCAGTACTCAGCGTGCTGGGTGCTCAGTGCTCAGGGTCCTCGGTGCTCAGTACTCACGGTGCTCAGTGCTCAGTACTCAGCGTGCTTTGTGCTCAGTGCTCAGGGTGCTGGGTGCTCAGTACTCAGGGTGCTGGGTGCTCAGTACTCACTGTGCTGGGTGCTCAGTACTCGGGGTGCTGGGTGCTCATTACTCAGGGTGCTGGGTGCTCAGTACTCGGGGTGCTGGGTGCTCATTACTCAGGGTGCTGGGTGCTCTTTACTCAGGGTGCTGGGTGCTCAGTGCTCGGGGTGCTCGGTGCTCAGTACTCTTGGTGCAGGGTGCTCAGTACTCAGGGTGCTGGGTGCTCAGTGCTCGGGGTGCTGGGTGCTCATTACTCAGGGTGATGGGTGCTCATTACTCAGGGTGCTGGGTGCTCAGTGCTCGGGGTGCTCGGTGCTCAGTACTCTTGGTGCAGGGTGCTCAGTACTCAGGGTGCTGGGTGCTCAGTGCTCGGGGTGCTCGGTGCTCAGTGCTCAGGATGCTCGGTGCTCAGTACTCTTGGTGCTGGGTGCTCATTGCTCAGGGTGCTGGGTGCTCCGTGCTCGGGGTGCTCGGTGCTCAGTACTCAGGGTGCTGGGTGCTCAGTGCTCAGGGTCCTGGTTGCTCAGTACTCAGGGAGCTCAGTACTCAGTACTCAGGGTGCTGGGTGCTCAGTGCTTGGGGTGCTGGGTGCTCATTGCTCAGGGTGCTGGGTGCTCAGTGCTCGGGGTGCAGGGTGCTCAGTACTCCGGATGCTCGGTGCTCAGTACTCAGGGTGCTGGGTGCTCAGTGCTCGGGGTGCTGGGTGCTCAGTGCTGAGGGTGCTGGGTGCTCTGTGATCGGGGTGCTGGGTGCTCAGTACGCAGGGTGCTCAGTGCTCGGGGAGCTCGGTGCTCAGTACTCAGGGTGCTGGGTGCTCAGTACTCAGTGCTCGGGGTCCTGGGTGCTCCGTGCTTGGGGTGCTGGGTGCTCAGCGCTCTGGGTGCTTAGTGCTCAGTACTCAGGGTGCTCAGTGCTCGGGGTGCTGGGTGCTCAGTTCTCAGGGTGCTGGGTGCTCAGTACTCAGGGTGCTGGGTGCTCAGTGCTCAGGGTGCTGGGTGCTCAGTACTCGGGGTGCTCGGTGCTCAGTACTCAGGGTGCTGGGTGCTCAGTACTCAGGGTGTGGGGTGCTCAGTACTCAGGGTGCTCGGTGCTCAGTACTCAGGGTGCTGGGTGCTCAGTGCTCAGGGTGCTGGGTGCTAAGTACTCAGTGTGCTGGGTGCTCCGTACTCAGGGTGCTGGGTGCTCAGTGCTCAGGGTGCTGGGTGCTCAGTACTCAGGGTGCTGGGTGCTCAGTACTCAGGGTGCTGGGTGCTCAGTACTCAGGGTGTTGGGTGCTCAGTGCTCAGGGTGCTGGGTGCTCAGTACTCAGGGTGCTGGGTGCTCAGTGCTCAGGGTGCTGGGTGCTCAGTGCTCGGGGTGCTCGGTGCTCAGTACTCAGGGTACTGGGTGCTCAGTACTCAGGGTGCTGGGTGCTCAGTGCTCAGGGTGATCGGTGCTCAGTCCTCAGGGTGCTCAGTACTCAGGGTGCTGGGTGCTCAGTGCTCGGGGTGCTGGCTGCTCAGTGCTGAGGGTGCTGGGGGCTCTGTGATCGGGGTGCTGGGTGCTCAGTACTCAGGGTGCTCAGTGCTCGGGGAGCTCGGTGCTCAGTAATCAGGGTGCTGGGTGCTCAGTACTCAGTGCTCGGGGTCCTGGGTGCTCCGTGCTTGGGGTGCTGGGTGCTCAGCGCTCTGGGTGCTTAGTGCTCAGTACTCAGGGTGCTGGGTGCTCAGTACTCAGGGTGCTCAGTGCTCGGGGTACTGGGTGCTCAGTACTCAGGGTGCTGGGTGCTCAGTACTCAGGTTGCTGGGTGCTCAGTGCTTGGGGTGCTGGGTGCTCAGTGCTCAGGGTGGTGGGTTCTCAGTGCTCAGGGTGCTGGGTGCTCAGTACTCAGGGTGCTGGGTGCTCAGTGCTAGGGGTGTTCGGTGCTCAGTACGTTGGGTGCTCAGTACTCAGGGTGCTGGGTGCTCAGTGCTCAGGGTGCTGGGTGCTCAGTACTCAGGGTGCTCAGTACTCAGGCTGCTGGGTGCTCAGTACTCAGGGTGCTCAGTACTCAGGGTGCTGGGTGCTCAGTGCTCGGGTTGCTGGGTGCTCAGTGCTCGGGGTGCTGGGTGCTCAGTACATAGGGTGCTCAGTACTCAGGGTGCTGGGTGCTCAGTGCTCGGGTTGCTGGGTGCTCAGTGCTCAGGGTGATCGGTGCTCAGTACTCAGGATGCTGGGTGCTCAGTACTCAGGGTGCTGGGTGCTCAGTCCTCAGGGTGCTCAGTGCTCAGGGTGCTGGGTGCTCAGTGCTCGGGGTGCAGTGTGCTCAGTACTCCGGATGCTCGGTGCTCAGTACTCAGGGTGCTGGGTGCTCAGTACTCAGGGTGCTGGGTGCTCAGTGCTCAGTGTGCTGGGTGCTAAGTACTCAGGGTGCTGGGTGCTCAGGACTCAGGGTGCTGTGTGCTCAGTGCTCGGAGTGCTGGGTGCTCAGTACTCAGGGTGCTGGGTGCTCAGCACTCAGGGTGCTGGGTGCTCAGTGCTCGGGGTGCTGGGTGCTCAGTGCTCAGGGTGCTGGATGCTCAGTACTTAGGGTGCTGGGTGCTTAGTGCTCGGGGTGCTCGGTGCTCAGTACTTAAGGTGCTGGGTGCTCAGTGCTCACGGTGCTGGGTGCTCAGTCCTCGGGGTGCTCCGTGCTCAGTGCTCAGGGTGCTGGGTGCTCAGTACTCAGGGTGCTCGGTGCTCAGTACTAAGGGTGCTGGGTGCTCAGTACTCAGGGTGTTGGGTGCTCAGTGCTCAGGGTGCTGGGTGCTCAGTACTCAGGGTGCTGGGTGCTCAGTGCTCAGGGTGCTGGGTGCTCAGTGCTCGGGGTGCTCGGTGCTCAGTACTCAGGGTACTGGGTGCTCAGTACTCAGGGTGCTGGGTGCTCAGTGCTCAGGGTGATCGGTGCTCAGTCCTCAGGGTGCTCAGTACTCAGGGTGCTGGGTGCTCAGTGCTCGGGGTGCTGGCTGCTCAGTGCTGAGGGTGCTGGGTGCTCTGTGATCGGGGTGCTGGGTGCTCAGTACTCAGGGTGCTCAGTGCTCGGGGAGCTCGGTGCTCAGTAATCAGGGTGCTGGGTGCTCAGTACTCAGTGCTCGGGGTCCTGGGTGCTCCGTGCTTGGGGTGCTGGGTGCTCAGCGCTCTGGGTGCTTAGTGCTCAGTACTCAGGGTGCTGGGTGCTCAGTACTCAGGGTGCTCAGTGCTCGGGGTACTGGGTGCTCAGTACTCAGGGTGCTGGGTGCTCAGTACTCAGGTTGCTGGGTGCTCAGTGCTTGGGGTGCTGGGTGCTCAGTGCTCAGGGTGGTGGGTTCTCAGTGCTCAGGGTGCTGGGTGCTCAGTACTCAGGGTGCTGGGTGCTCAGTGCTAGGGGTGTTCGGTGCTCAGTACGTTGGGTGCTCAGTACTCAGGGTGCTGGGTGCTCAGTGCTCAGGGTGCTGGGTGCTCAGTACTCAGGGTGCTCAGTACTCAGGCTGCTGGGTGCTCAGTACTCAGGGTGCTCAGTACTCAGGGTGCTGGGTGCTCAGTGCTCGGGTTGCTGGGTGCTCAGTGCTCGGGGTGCTGGGTGCTCAGTACATAGGGTGCTCAGTACTCAGGGTGCTGGGTGCTCAGTGCTCGGGTTGCTGGGTGCTCAGTGCTCAGGGTGATCGGTGCTCAGTACTCAGGATGCTGGGTGCTCAGTACTCAGGGTGCTGGGTGCTCAGTCCTCAGGGTGCTCAGTGCTCAGGGTGCTGGGTGCTCAGTGCTCGGGGTGCAGTGTGCTCAGTACTCCGGATGCTCGGTGCTCAGTACTCAGGGTGCTGGGTGCTCAGTACTCAGGGTGCTGGGTGCTCAGTACTCAGGGTGCTCGGTGCTCAGTACTCAGGGTGCTGGGTGCTCAGTGCTCAGTGTGCTGGGTGCTAAGTACTCAGGGTGTTGGGTGCTCAGGACTCAGGGTGCTGTGTGCTCAGTGCTCGGAGTGCTGGGTGCTCAGTACTCAGGGTGCTGGGTGCTCAGTACTCAGGGTGCTGGGTGCTCAGTGCTCGGGGTGCTGGGTGCTCAGTGCTCGGGGTGCTGGGTGCTCAGTACTTAGGGTGCTGGGTGCTCAGTGCTCGGGGTGCTCGGTGCTCAGTACTTAAGGTGCTGGGTGCTCAGTGCTCACGGTGCTGGGTGCTCAGTCCTCGGGGTGCTCCGTGCTCAGTGCTCAGGGTGCTGGGTGCTCAGTACTCAGGGTGCTCGGTGCTCAGTACTAAGGGTGCTAAGTGCTCAGTGCTCGGGGTGCTGGGTGCTCAGTGCTCCTGGTGCTGGGTGCTCAGTACTCAGGGTGCTGGGTTCTCAGTGCTCAGGGTGCTGGGTGCTCAGTACTCAGTGCTCAGGATGCTGGGTGCTCAGTGCTCAGGGTGCTCAGTGCTCAGTACTCAGTACTCAGGGTGCTGGGTGCTCAGTACTCAGGGTGCTGGGTGCTCAGTGCTCGGGGTGCCCGGTGCTCAGTGCTCGGGGTGCTGGGTGCTCAGTACTCAGGGTGCTGGGTGCTCAGTACTCAGAGTGCTCAGTGCTCAGTACTCAGGGTGCTCAGTGCTCAGTGCTCGGGGTGCTGGGTGCTCAGTGCTCAGGGTGCTCAGTGCTCAGTGCTCAGTACTCAGGGTGCTGGCTGCTCAGTACTCAGGGTGCTGGGTGCTCAGTACTCAGCGTGCTGGGTGCTCAGTGCTCAGGGTCCTCGGTGCTCAGTACTCACGGTGCTCAGTGCTCAGTACTCAGCGTGCTTTGTGCTCAGTGCTCAGGGTGCTGGGTGCTCAGTACTCAGGGTGCTGGGTGCTCAGTACTCACTGTGCTGGGTGCTCAGTACTCGGGGTGCTGGGTGCTCAGTGCTCAGTGTGCTGGGTGCTAAGTACTCAGGGTGCTGGGTGCTCATGACTCAGGGTGCTGGGTGCTCAGTGCTCTGGGTGCTGGGTGCTCAGTACTCAGGGTGCTGGGTGCTCAGTGCTCAGGGTGCTGGGTGCTCAGTACTCAGGGTGCTCAGTACTCAGGGTGCTGGGTGCTCAGTACTCAGGGTGCTGGGTGCTCAGTGCTCGGGGTGCTGGGTGCTCAGTACTCAGGGTGCTCAGTACTCAGGGTGCTGGGTGCTCAGTGCTTGGGGTGCTGGGTGCTCAGTGCTCAGGGTGCTGGGTTCTCAGTGCTCAGTGTGCTGGGTACTCAGTACTCGGGGTGCTCGGTGCTCAGTACTCAGGGTGCTGGGTGCTCAGTACTCAGGGTGCTGGGTCCTCAGTACTCAGGGTGCTCGGTGCTAAGTACTCAGGGTGCTGGGTGCTCAGTACTCAGGGTGCTGGGTGCTTAGTGCTCAGGGTGCTGGGTGCTCAGTACTCAGGGTGCTGGGTGCTCAGTGCTCAGGGTGCTGGGTGCTCAGTACTCAGGGTGCTCAGTACTCAGGGTGCTGGGTGCTCAGTACTCAGGGTGCTCAGTACTCGGGGTGCTGGGTGCTCAGTGCTCGGGGTGCTGGGTGCTCAGTACTCAGGGTGCTCAGTACTCAGGGTGCTGGGTGCTCAGTGCTCGGGGTGCTGGGTGCTCAGTGCTCAGGGTGATCGGTGCTCAGTACTCAGGATGCTGGGTGCTCAGTACTCAGGGAGCTGGGTGCTCAGTACTCACGGTGCTGGTTGATCAGTCCTCAGAGTGCTCAGTGCTCAGGATGCTGGGTGCTCAGTGCTCGGGGTGCTCGGTGCTCAGTACTCAGGGTGCTGAGTGCTCAGTACTCAGGGTGCTGGATGCTCAGTGCTCGGGGTGCTGGGTGCTCAGTACTCAGGGTGCTGGGTGCTCAGTGCTCAGGGTGTTGGGTGCTCAGTGCTCGGGGTACTGGATGCTCAGTACTCAGGGTGCTGTGTGCTCAGTACTCAGGGTGCTGGGTGCTCAGTGCTCGGGGTGCTGGGTGCTCAGTGCTCAGGGTGCTGGGTGCTCAGGACTCAGGGTGCTGTGTGCTCAGTGCTCGGGGTGCTCGGTGCTCAGTACTCAAGGTGCTGGCTGCTCAGTGCTCACGGTTCTGGGTGCTCAGTCCTCTGGGTGCTCCGTGCTCAGTGCTCAGGGTGTTGGGTGCTCAGTACTCAGGGTGCTCGGTGCTCAGTACTAAGGGTGCTCAGTGCTCAGTACTCAGGGTGCTCAGTGCTCAGTGCTCGGGGTGCTGGGTGCTCAGTGCTCGGGGTGCTGGGTGCTCAGTACTCAGGGTGCTGGGTGCTCAGTACTCAGGGTGCTGGGTGCTCAGTGCTAGGGGTGCTCGGTGCTCAGTACGTTGGGTGCTCAGTACTCAGGGTGCTGGGTGCTCAGTGCTCAGGGTGCTGGGTGCTCAGTGCTCAGGGTGCTGGGTGCTCAGTGCTCAGGTTGCTGGGTGCTCAGTGCTTGGGGTGCTGGGTGCTCAGTGCTCAGGGTGCTGGGTTCTCTGTGCTCAGGGTGCTGGGTGCTCAGTACTCAGGGTGCTGGGTGCTCAGTGCTAGGGGTGTTCGGTGCTCAGTACGTTGGGTGCTCAGTACTCAGGGTGCTGGGTGCTCAGTGCTCAGGGTGCTGGGTGCTCAGTGCTCAGGGTGCTGGGTGCTCAGTGCTCAGGGTGCTGGGTGCTCAGTGCTTGGGGTGCTGGGTGCTCAGTGCTCAGGGTGCTGGGTTCTCAGTGCTCAGGGTGCTCGGTGCTCAGTACTCAGGGTGCTGGGTGCTCAGTGCTCAGGGTGCTGGGTGCTAAGTACTCAGGGTGCTGGGTGCTCCGTACTCAGGGTGCTGGGTTCTCAGTGCTCAGGGTGCTGGGTGCTCAGTACTCAGGGTGCTGGCTGCTCAGTGCTCAGGGTGCTGGGTGCTCAGTACTCAGGGTGCTCAGTACTCAGGGTGCTGGGTGCTCAGTACTCAGGGTGCTCAGTACTCAGGGTGCTGGGTGCTCAGTGCTCGGGTTGCTGGGTGCTCAGTGCTCAGGGTGATCGGTGCTCAGTACTCAGGATGCTGGGTGCTCAGTACTCAGGGTGCTGGGTGCTCAGTCCTCAGGGTGCTCAGTGCTCAGGGTGCTGGGTGCTCAGTGCTCGGGGTGCAGGGTGCTCAGTACTCCGGATGCTCGGTGCTCAGTACTCAGGGTGCTGGGTGCTCAGTACTCAGGGTGCTGGGTGCTCAGTACTCAGGGTGCTGGGTGCTCAGTGCTCGGGGTGCAGGGTGCTCAGTACTCCGGATGCTCGGTGCTCAGTACTCAGGGTGCTGGGTGCTCAGTGCTCGGGGTGCTGGGTGCTCAGTGCTGAGGGTGCTGGGTGCTCAGTGCTCGGGGTGCAGGGTGCTCAGTACTCCGGATGCTCGGTGCTCAGTACTCAGGGTGCTGGGTGCTCAGTGCTCGGGGTGCTGGGTGCTCAGTGCTGAGGGTGCTGGGTGCTCTGTGATCGGGGTGCTGGGTGCTCAGTACGCAGGGTGCTCAGTACTCGGGGAGCTCGGTGCTCAGTACTCAGGGTGCTGGGTGCTCAGTACTCAGTGCTCGGGGTCCTGGGTGCTCCGTGCTTGGGGTGCTGGGTGCTCAGCGCTCTGGGTGCTTAGTGCTCAGTACTCAGGGTGCTCAGTGCTCGGGGTGCTGGGTGCTCAGTTCTCAGGGTGCTGGGTGCTCAGTACTCAGGGTGCTGGGTGCTCAGTGCTCAGGGTGCTTGGTGCTCAGTACTCGGGGTGCTCGGTGCTCAGTACTCAGGGTGCTGGGTGCTCAGTACTCAGGGTGTGGGGTGCTCAGTACTCAGGGTGCTCGGTGCTCAGTACTCAGGGTGCTGGGTGCTCAGTGCTCAGGGTGCTGGGTGCTAAGTACTCAGGGTGCTGGGTGCTCCGTACTCAGGGTGCTGGGTGCTCAGTGCTCAGGGTGCTGGGTGCTCAGTACTCAGGGTGCTGGGTGCTCAGTACTCAGGGTGCTGGGTGCTCAGTACTCAGGGTGTTGTGTGCTCAGTGCTCAGGGTGCTGGGTGCTCAGTACTCAGGGTGCTGGGTGCTCAGTGCTCAGGGTGCTGGGTGCTCAGTGCTCGGGGTGCTAGGTGCTCAGTACTCAGGGTACTGGGTGCTCAGTACTCAGGGTGCTGGGTACTCAGTGCTCAGGGTGATCGGTGCTCAGTCCTCAGGGTGCTCAGTACTCAGGGTGCTGGGTGCTCAGTGCTCGGGGTGCTGGCTGCTCAGTGCTGCGGGTGCTGGGTGCTCTGTGATCGGGGTGCTGGGTGCTCAGTACTCAGGGTGCTCAGTGCTCGGGGAGCTCGGTGCTCAGTAATCAGGGTGCTGGGTGCTCAGTACTCAGTGCTCGGGGTCCTGGGTGCTCCGTGCTTGGGGTGCTGGGTGCTCAGCGCTCTGGGTGCTTAGTGCTCAGTACTCAGGGTGCTGGGTGCTCAGTACTCAGGGTGCTCAGTGCTCGGGGTACTGGGTGCTCAGTACTCAGGGTGCTGGGTGCTCAGTACTCAGGGTGCTGGGTGCTCAGTGCTCAGGGTGCTGGGTGCTCACTACTCGGGGTGCTCGGTGCTCAGTACTCAGGGTGCTTGGTGCTCAGTACTCAGGGTGCTGGGTGCTCAGTACTCAGGGTGCTCGGTGCTCAGTACTCAGGGTGCTGGGTGCTCAGTGCTCAGGGTGCTGGGTGCTCAGTACTCAGGGTGCTCGGTGCTCAGTACTCAGGGTGCTGGGTGCTCAGTGCTCAGGGTGCTGGGTGCTCAGTACTCAGGGTGCTCAGTACTCAGGGTGCTGGGTGCTCAGTGCTCGGGTTGCTGGGTGCTCAGTGCTCAGGGTGATCGGTGCTCAGTACTCAGGATGCTGGGTGCTCAGTACTCAGGGTGCTCAGTACTCAGGGTGCTGGGTGCTCAGTACTCAGGGTGCTCAGTACTCAGGGTGCTCAGTACTCAGGGTGCTGTGTGCTCAGTACTCAGGGTGCTCAGTACTCAGGGTGCTGGGGGCTCAGTGCTCGGGTTGCTGTGTGCTCAGTGCTCAGGGTGATCGGTGATCAGTACTCAGGATGCTGGGTGCTCAGTACTCAGGGTGCTGGGTGCTCAGTCCTCAGGGTGCTCAGTGCTCAGGGTGCTGGGTGCTCAGTGCTCGGGGTGCAGGGTGCTCAGTACTCCGGATGCTCGGTGCTCAGTACTCAGGGTGCTGGGTGCTCAGTACTCAGGGTGCTGGGTGCTCAGTACTCAGGGTGCTCGGTGCTCAGTACTCAGGGTGCTGGGTGCTCAGTGCTCAGTGTGCTGGGTGCTAAGTACTCAGGGTGCTGGGTGCTCATGACTCAGGGTGCTGGGTGCTCAGTGCTCAGGGTGCTGGGTGCTCAGTACTCAGGGTGCTGGGTGCTCAGTGCTCAGGGTGCTGGGTGCTCAGTACTCAGGGTGCTCAGTACTCAGGGTGCTGGGTGCTCAGTACTCAGGGTGCTGGGTGCTCAGTGCTCGGGGTGCTGGGTGCTCAGTACTCAGGGTGCTCAGTACTCAGGGTGCTGGGTGCTCAGTGCTTGGGGTGCTGGGTGCTCAGTGCTCAGGGTGCTGGGTTCTCAGTGCTCAGTGTGCTGGGTACTCAGTACTCGGGGTGCTCGGTGCTCAGTACTCAGGGTGCTGGGTGCTCAGTACTCAGGGTGCTGGGTCCTCAGTACTCAGGGTGCTCGGTGCTAAGTACTCAGGGTGCTGGGTGCTCAGTACTCAGGGTGCTGGGTGCTCAGTGCTCAGGGTGCTGGGTGCTCAGTACTCAGTTTGCTGGGTGCTCAGTGCTCAGGGTGCTGGGTGCTCAGTACTCAGGGTGCTCAGTACTCAGGGTGCTGGGTGCTCAGTACTCAGGGTGCTCAGTACTCGGGGTGCTGGGTGCTCAGTGCTCGGGGTGCTGGGTGCTCAGTACTCAGGGTGCTCAGTACTCAGGGTGCTGGGTGCTCAGTGCTCGGGGTGCTGGGTGCTCAGTGCTCAGGGTGATCTGTGCTCAGTACTCAGGATGCTGGGTGCTCAGTACTCAGGGTGCTGGGTGCTCAGTACTCACGGTGCTGGTTGATCAGTCCTCAGAGTGCTCAGTGCTCAGGATGCTGGGTGCTCAGTGCTCGGGGTGCTCGGTGCTCAGTACTCAGGGTGCTGAGTGCTCAGTACTCAGGGTGCTGGATGCTCAGTGCTCGGGGTGCTGGGTGCTCAGTACTCAGGGTGCTGGGTGCTCAGTGCTCAGGGTGTTGGGTGCTCAGTGCTCGGGGTACTGGGTGCTCAGTACTCAGGGTGCTGTGTGCTCAGTACTCAGGGTGCTGGGTGCTCAGTGCTCGGGGTGCTGGGTGCTCAGTGCTCAGGGTGCTGGGTGCTCAGGACTCAGGGTGCTGGGTGCTCAGTGCTCGGGGTGCTCGGTGCTCAGTACTCAAGGTGCTGGCTGCTCAGTGCTCACGGTTCTGGGTGCTCAGTCCTCTGGGTGCTCCGTGCTCAGTGCTCAGGGTGTTGGGTGCTCAGTACTCAGGGTGCTCGGTGCTCAGTACTAAGGGTGCTCAGTGCTCAGTACTCAGGGTGCTCAGTGCTCAGTGCTCGGGGTGCTGGGTGCTCAGTGCTCGGGGTGCTGGGTGCTCAGTACTCAGGGTGCTGGGTGCTCAGTACTCAGGGTGCTGGGTGCTCAGTGCTAGGGGTGCTCGGTGCTCAGTACGTTGGGTGCTCAGTACTCAGGGTGCTGGGTGCTCAGTGCTCAGGGTGCTGGGTGCTCAGTGCTCAGGGTGCTGGGTGCTCAGTGCTCAGGTTGCTGGGTGCTCAGTGCTTGGGGTGCTGGGTGCTCAGTGCTCAGGCTGCTGGGTTCTCAGTGCTCAGGGTGCTGGGTGCTCAGTACTCAGGGTGCTGGGTGCTCAGTGCTAGGGGTGTTCGGTGCTCAGTACGTTGGGTGCTCAGTACTCAGGGTGCTGGGTGCTCAGTGCTCAGGGTGCTGGGTGCTCAGTGCTCAGGGTGCTGGGTGCTCAGTGCTCAGGGTGCTGGGTGCTCAGTGCTTGGGGTGCTGGGTGCTCAGTGCTCAGGGTGCTGGGTTCTCAGTGCTCAGGGTGCTCGGTGCTCAGTACTCAGGGTGCTGGGTGCTCAGTGCTCAGGGTGCTGGGTGCTAAGTACTCAGGGTTCTGGGTGCTCCGTACTCAGGGTGCTGGGTTCTCAGTGCTCAGGGTGCTGGGTGCTCAGTACTCAGGGTGCTGGGTGCTCAGTGCTCAGGGTGCTGGGTGCTCAGTACTCAGGGTGCTCAGTACTCAGGGTGCTGGGTGCTCAGTACTCAGGGTGCTCAGTACTCAGGGTGCTGGGTGCTCAGTGCTCGGGTTGCTGGGTGCTCAGTGCTCAGGGTGATCGGTGCTCAGTACTCAGGATGCTGGGTGCTCAGTACTCAGGGTGCTGGGTGCTCAGTCCTCAGGGTGCTCAGTGCTCAGGGTGCTGGGTGCTCAGTGCTCGGGGTGCAGGGTGCTCAGTACTCCGGATGCTCGGTGCTCAGTACTCAGGGTGCTGGGTGCTCAGTACTCAGGGTGCTGGGTGCTCAGTACTCAGGGTGCTCGGTGCTCAGTACTCAGGGTGCTGGGTGCTCAGTGCTCAGTGTGCTGGGTGCTAAGTACTCAGGGTGCTGGGTGCTCAGGACTCAGGGTGCTGGGTGCTCAGTGCTCAGGGTGCTGGGTGCTCAGTACTCAGGGTGCTGGGTGCTCAGTGCTCAGGGTGCTGGGTGCTCAGTACTCAGGGTGCTCAGTACTCAGGGTGCTGGGTGCTCAGTACTCAGGGTGCTGGGTGCTCAGTGCTCGGGGTCCTGGGTGCTCAGTACTCAGGGTGCTCAGTACTCAGGGTGCTGGGTGCTCAGTGCTTGGGGTGCTGGGTGCTCAGTGCTCAGGGTGCTGGGTTCTCAGTGCTCAGGGTGCTGGGTACTCAGTACTCGGGGTGCTCGGTGCTCAGTACTCAGGGTGCTGGGTGCTCAGTACTCAGGGTGCTGGGTCCTCAGTACGCAGGGTGCTCGGTGCTCAGGTCTCAGGGTGCTGGGTGCTCAGTGCTCGGGGTGCTCGGTGCTCAGTACTCAATGTGCTGGCTGCTCAGTGCTCACGGTTCTGGGTGCTCAGTCCTCGGGGTGCTCCGTGCTCAGTGCTCAGGGTGATCAGTGCTCAGTACTCAGGGTGCTCAGTGCTCAGTGCTCGGGGTGCTGGGTGCTCAGTGCTCGGGGTGCTGGGTGCTCAGTACTCAGGGTGCTGGGTGCTCAGTACTCAGGGTGCTGGGTGCTCAGTGCTAGAGGTGCTCGGTGCTCTGTACGTTGGGTGCTCAGTATTCAGGGTGCTGGGTGCTCAGTGCTCAGGGTGCTGGGTGCTCAGTGCTCAGGGTGCTGGGTGCTCAGTGCTTGGGGTGCTGGGTGCTCAGTGCTTGGTGTGCTGCGTGCTCAGTGCTCAGGGTGCTGGGTTCTCAGTGCTCAGGGTGCTGGGTGCTCAGTACTCGCGGTGCTCGGTGCTCAGTACTCAGGGTGCTGGGTGCTCAGTACTCAGGGTGCTGGGTGCTCAGTACTCAGGGTGCTCGGTGCTAAGTACTCAGGGTGCTCGGTGCTCAGTACTCAGGGTGCTGGGTGCTCAGTGCTCAGGGTGCTGGGTGCTCAGTACTCAGGGTGCTGGGTGCTCAGTGCTCAAGGTGCTGGGTGCTCAGTACTCAGGGTGCTGGGTGCTCAGTGCTCAGGGAGCTCAGTACTCGGGGTGCTGGGTGCTCAGTGCTCGGGGTGCTGGGTGCTCAGTGCTCAGGGTGATCGGTGCTCAGTACTCAGGATGCTGGGTGCTCAGTACTCAGGGTGCTGGGTGCTCAGTACTCAGGGTGCTGGGTGCTCAGTCCTCAGGGTGCTCAGTGCTCAGGGTGCTGGGTGCTCAGTGCTCGGGGTGCTCGGTGCTCAGTACTCAGGGTGCTGAGTGCTCAGTACTCAGGGTGCTGGGTGCTCAGTGCTCGGGGTGCTGGGTGTTCAGTACTCAGGGTGCTGGGTGCTCAGTGCTCAGGGTGCTGGGTGCTCAGTGCTCGGGGTACTGGGTGCTCAGTACTCAGGGTGCTGGGTGCTCAGTACTCAGGGTGCTGGGTGCTCAGTGCTCGGGGTGCTGGGTGCGCAGTGCTCAGGATGCTGGGTGCTTAGGACTCAGGGTGCTGGGTGCTCAGTGCTCAGGGTAATCGGTGCTCAGTACTCAAGGTGCTGGCTGCTCAGTGCTCACGGTGCTGGGTGCTCAGTCCTCGGGATGCTCCGTGCTCAGTGCTCAGGGTGCTGGGTGCTCAGTACTCAGGGTGCTCGGTGCTCAGTACTAAGGGTGCTCAGTGCTCAGTACTCAGGGTGCTCAGTGCTCAGTGCTCGGGGTGCTGGGTGCTCAGTACTCAGGGTGCTGGGTGCTCAGTACTCAGGGTGCTGGGTGCTCAGTGCTAGGGGTGCTCGGTGCTCAGTACGTTGGGTGCTCAGTACTCAGGGTGCTGGGTGCTCAGTGCTCAGGGTGCTGGGTGCTCAGTGCTCAGGGTCCTGGGTGCTCAGTGCTCAGGTTGCTGGGTGCTCAGTACTCAGGGTGCTGGGTGCTCAGTGCTCGGGGTGCTCGGTGCTCAGTACTCAGGGTGCTGGGTGCTCAGGACTCAGGGTGCTGGGTGCTCAGTGCTCAGGGTTATCGGTGCTCAGTCCTCAGGGTGCTCAGTACTCAGGGTGCTGGGTGCTCAGTGCTCGGGGTGCTGCGTGCTCAGTGCTGAGGTTGCTGGGTGCTCTGTCATCGGGGTGCTGGGTGCTCAGTACATAGGATGATCAGTGCTCGGGGAGCTCGGTGCTCAGTACTCAGGGTGCTGGGTGCTCAGTACTCAGTGCTCGGGGTCCTGGGTGCTCCGTGCTTGGGGTGCTGGTTGCTCAGCGCTCTGGGTGCTTAGTGCTCAGTACTCAGGGTGCTGGGTGCTCAGTACTCAGGGTGCTCAGTGCACGATGTGCTGGGTGCTCAGTACTCAGGGTGCTGGGTGCTCAGTACTCAGGGTGCTGGGTGCTAATTCTCGGGGTGCTGGGTGCTCAGTGCTCGGGGTGCTGTTTGCTCAGTACTCGGGGTGCTGGGTGCTCAGTGCTCAGCGTGCTGGGTGCTCAGTACTCTGGGTGCTCTGTTCTCAGTACTCAGGCTGCTGGGTGCTCATGCTCGGGGAGCTGGGTGCTCAGTGCTCGGGGTGCTGGGTGCTCAGTGCTCGGGGTGCTGGGTGCTCAGTACTCAGGGTGCTGGGTGCTCAGTACTCAGGGTGCTGGGTGCTCAGTGCTCGGGGTGCTCGGTGCTCAGTACTCAGGGTGCTGGGTGCTCAGTCCTCGGGGTGCTTGGTGCTCAGTGCTCAGGGTGCTGGGTGCTCAGTGCTCGGGGTGCTGGGTGCTCAGTGCTCAGGATGCTGGCTGCTCAGTGCTCAGGGTGCTGGGTGCTCAGTACTCAGGGTGCTGGGTGCTCAGTACTCAGGGTGCTCAGCGCTCAGTACTCAGCGTGCTGGGTGCTCAGTGCTCAGGGTCCTTGGTGCTCAGTACTCAGGGTGCTCAGTGCTCAGTATTCAGCATGCTTTGTGCTCAGTGCTCAGGGTGCTGGGTGCTCTTTACTCAGGGTGTTGGGTGCTCAGTACTCGGGGTGCTCGGTGCTCAGTACTCTTGGTGCTGGGTGCTCAGTACTCAGGGTGCTGGGTGCTCAGTGCTCGTGGTGCTCGGTGCTCAGTGCTCAGGATGCTCGGTGCTCAGTACTCTTGGTGCTGGGTGCTCAGTACTCAGGGTGCTGGGTGCTCAGTGCTCGGGGTGCTCGGTGCTCAGTACTCAGGGTCCTGGGTGCTCAGTGCTCAGGGTGCTGGGTACTCAGTACTCAGGGTGCTCAGTGCTCAGGGTGCTGGGTGCTCAGTGCTCGGGGTGCAGGGTGATCAGTACTCCGGATGTTCGGTGCTCAGTACTCAGGGTGCTGGGTGCTCAGTACTCAGGGTGCTGGGTGCTCAGTACTCAGGGTGCTGGGTGCTCAGTACTCAGGGTGCTCGGTGCTCAGTGCTTGGTGTGCTGCGTGCTCAGTGCTCAGGGTGCTGGGTTCTCAGTGCTCAGGGTGCTGGGTGCTCAGTACTCGCGGTGCTCGGTGCTCAGTACTCAGGGTGCTGGGTGCTCAGTACTCAGGGTGCTGGGTGCTCAGTACTCAGGGTGCTGGGTGCTCAGTGCTCAGGGTGCTGGGTGCTCAGTACTCAGGGTGCTGGGTGCTCAGTGCTCAGGGTGCTCATTACTCGGGGTGCTGGGTGCTCAGTGCTCGGGGTGCTGGGTGCTCAGTACTCAGGGTGCTCAATACTCAGGGTGCTGGCTGCACAGTGCTCAGGGTGCTGGGTGCTCAGTGCTCAGGGTGATCGGTGCTCAGTACTCAGGATGCTGGGTGCTCAGTACTCAGGGTGCTGGGTGCTCAGTACTCAGGGTGCTGGGTGCTCAGTCCTCAGGGTGCTCAGTGCTCAGGGTGCTGGGTGCTCAGTGCTCGGGGTGCTCGGTGCTCAGTACTCAGGGTGCTGAGTGCTCAGTACTCAGGGTGCTGGGTGCTCAGTGCTCGGGGTGCTGGGTGTTCAGTACTCAGGGTGCTGGGTGCTCAGTGCTCAGGGTGCTGGGTGCTCAGTGCTCGGGGTACTGGGTGCTCAGTACTCAGGGTGCTGGGTACTCAGTACTCAGGGTGCTGGGTGCTCAGTGCTCGGGGTGCTGGGTGCGCAGTGCTCAGGATGCTGGGTGCTTAGGACTCAGGGTGCTGGGTGCTCAGTGCTCGGGGTGCTCGGTGCTCAGTACTCAAGGTGCTGGCTGCTCAGTGCTCACGGTGCTGGGTGCTCAGTCCTCGGGATGCTCCGTGCTCAGTGCTCAGGGTGCTGGGTGCTCAGTACTCAGGGTGCTCGGTGCTCAGTACTAAGGGTGCTCAGTGCTCAGTACTCAGGGTGCTCAGTGCTCAGTGTACGGGGTGCTGGGTGCTCAGTACTCAGGGTGCTGGGTGCTCAGTACTCAGGGTGCTGGGTGCTCAGTGCTAGGGGTGCTCGGTGCTCAGTACGTTGGGTGCTCAGTACTCAGGGTGCTGGGTGCTCAGTGCTCAGGTGCTGGGTGCTCAGTGCTCAGGGACCTGGGTGCTCAGTGCTCAGTGTGCTGGGTGCTCAGTACTCAGGGTGCTGGGTGCTCAGTCCTCGGGGTGCTCGGTGCTCAGTACTCAGGGTGCTGGGTGCTCAGGACTCAGGGTGCTGGGTGCTCAGTGCTCAGGGTTATCGGTGCTCAGTCCTCAGGGTGCTCAGTACTCAGGGTGCTGGGTGCTCAGTGCTCGGGGTGCTGCGTGCTCAGTGCTGAGGTTGCTGGGTGCTCTGTCATCGGGGTGCTGGGTGCTCAGTACATAGGGTGATCAGTGCTCGGGGAGCTCGGTGCTCAGTACTCAGGGTGCTGGGTGCTCAGTACTCAGTGCTCGGGGTCCTGGGTGCTCCGTGCTTGGGGTGCTGGGTGCTCAGCGCTCTGGCTGCTTAGTGCTCAGTACTCAGGGTGCTGGGTGCTCAGTACTCAGGGTGCTCAGTGCACGATGTGCTGGGTGCTCAGTACTCAGGGTGCTGGGTGCTCAGTACTCAGGGTGCTGGGTGCTAATTCTCGGGGTGCTGGGTACTCAGTGCTCGGGGTGCTGTTTGCTCAGTACTCGGGGTGCTGGGTGCTCAGTGCTCAGCGTGCTGGGTGCTCAGTACTCTGGGTGCTCTGTTCTCAGTACTCAGGCTGCTGGGTGCTCATGCTCGGGGAGCTGGGTGCTCAGTGCTCGGGGTGCTGGGTGCTCAGTGCTCGGGGTGCTGGGTGCTCAGTACTCAGGGTGCTGGGTGCTCAGTACTCAGGGTGCTGGGTGCTCAGTGCTCCGGGTGCTCGGTGCTCAGTACTCAGGGTGCTGGGTGCTCAGTCCTCGGGGTGCTGGGTGCTCAGTGCTCAGGGTGCTGGGTGCTCAGTGCTCGGGGTGCTGGGTGCTCAGTGCTCAGGATGCTGGCTGCTCAGTGCTCAGGGTGCTGGGTGCTCAGTACTCAGGGTGCTCGGTGCTCAGTACTCAGGGTGCTCAGCGCTCAGTACTCAGCGTGCTGGGTGCTCAGTGCTCAGGGTCCTTGGTGCTCAGTACTCAGGGTGCTCAGTGCTCAGTATTCAGCATGCTTTGTGCTCAGTGCTCAGGGTGCTGGGTGCTCATTACTCAGGGTGTTGGGTGCTCAGTACTCGGGGTGCTCGGTGCTCAGTACTCTTGGTGCTGGGTGCTCAGTACTCAGGGTGCTGGGTGCTCAGTGCTCGTGGTGCTCGGTGCTCAGTGCTCAGGATGCTCGGTGCTCAGTACTCTTGGTGCTGGGTGCTCAGTACTCAGGGTGCTGGGTGCTCAGTGCTCGGGGTGCTCGGTGCTCAGTACTCAGGGTCCTGGGTGCTCAGTGCTCAGGGTGCTGGGTACTCAGTACTCAGGGTGCTCAGTGCTCAGGGTGCTGGGTGCTCAGTGCTCGGGGTGCAGGGTGATTAGTACTCCGGATGTTCGGTGCTCAGTACTCAGGGTGCTGGGTGCTCAGTACTCAGGGTGCTGGGTGCTCAGTACTCAGGGTGCTCGGTGCTCAGTACTCAGGGTGCTGGGTGCTCAGTGCTCAGTGTGCTGGGTGCTAAGTACTCAGGGTGCTGGGTGCTCAGTACTCAGGGTGCTGGGTGCTCAGTGCTCAGGGTGCTGGGTGCTCAGTACTCAGGGTGCTGGGTGCTCAGTACTCAGGGTGCTGGGTGCTCAGTGCTCAGGGTGCTGGGTGCTCAGTACTCAGGGTGCTGGGTGCTCAGTGCTCAGGGTGCTGGGTGCTCAGTACTCAGGGTGCTGGGTGCTCAGTGCTCAGGGTGCTGGGTGCTCAGTACTCAGGGTGCTGGGTGCTCAGTGCTCAGGGTGCTGGGTGCTCAGTACTCAGGGTGCTGGGTGCTCAGTACTCAGGGTGCTGGGTGCTCAGTGCTCAGGGTGCTGGGTGCTCAGTACTCAGGGTGATGGGTGCTCAGTGCTCAGGGTGCTGGGTGCTCAGTACTCAGGGTGCTGGGTGCTCAGTGCTCAGGGTGCTGGGTGCTCAGTGCTCAGGGTGCTGAGTGCTCAGTGCTCAGGGTGCTGCGTGCTCAGTACTCGGGGTGCTCGGTGCTCAGTACTCAGTGTGCTGGGTGCTCAGTACTCAGGGTGCTGGGTGCTCAGTACTCAGGGTGCTCGGTG
The DNA here is from genome assembly GCF_018167655.1 of Microtus oregoni. Lineage (NCBI taxonomy): Eukaryota > Metazoa > Chordata > Mammalia > Rodentia > Cricetidae > Microtus > Microtus oregoni. The sequence continues at coordinate 26,287 of NW_024543353.1, forward strand.
CTAAGTACTCAGGGTGCTGGGTGCTCAGTACTCAGGGTGCTGGGTGCTCAGTGCTCAGGGTGCTGGGTGCTCAGTACTCAGGGTGCTGGGTGCTCAGTGCTCAGTGCTCAGGGTGCTCAGTACTCGGGGTGCTGGGCGCTCAGTGCTCGGGGTGCTGGGTGCTCAATACTCAGGGTGCTGGGTGCTCAGTACTCAGGGTGCTGGGTGCTCAGTACTCAGGGTGCTCAGTACTCAGGGTGCTGGGTGCTCAGTACTCAGGGTGCTCAGTACTCAGGGTGCTTGGTGCTCAGTGCTCGGGTTGCTGGGTGCTCAGTGCTCGGGGTGCTGGGTGCACAGTACTCAGGGTGCTCAGTACTCAGGGTGCTGGGTGCTCAGTGCTCGGGTTGCTGGGTGCTCAGTGCTCAGGGTGATCGGTGCTCAGTACTCAGGATGCTGGGTGCTCAGTACTCAGGGTGCTGGGTGCTCAGTCCTCAGGGTGCTCAGTGCTCAGGGTGCTGGGTGCTCAGTGCTCGGGGTGCAGGGTGCTCAGTACTCCGGATGCTCGGTGCTCAGTACTCAGCGTGCTGGGTGCTCAGTACTCAGGGTGCTGGGTGCTCAGTACTCAGGGTGCTTGGTTCTCAGTACTCAGGGTGCTGGGTGCTCAGTGCTCAGTGTGCTGGGTGCTAAGAACTCAGGGTGCTCGGTGCTCAGGAATCAGGGTGCTGGGTGCTCAGTGCTCAGGGTGCTGGGTGCTCAGTACTCAGGGTGCTGGGTGCTCAGTGCTCAGGGTGCTGGGTGCTCAGTACTCAGGGTGCTCAGTACTCATGGTGCTTTCGTGCTCAGTACTCAGGGTGCAGGGTGCTCAGTGCTCGGGGTGCTGGGTGCTCAGTACACAGGGTGCTCAGTACTCAGGGTGCTGGGTGCTCAGTGCTTGGGGTGCTGGGTGCTCAGTGCTCAGGGTGCTGGGTTCTCAGTGCTCAGGGTGCTGGGTACTCAGTACTCGGGGTGCTCGGTGCTCAGTACTCAGGGTGCTGGGTGCTCAGTACTCAGGGTGCTGGGTCCTCAGTACTCAGGGTGCTCGGTGCTAAGTACTCAGGGTGCTGGGTGCTCAGTACTCAGGGTGCTGGGTGCTCAGTGCTCAGGGTGCTGGGTGCTCAGTACTCAGGGTGCTGGGTGCTCAGTGCTCAGGGTGCTGGGTGCTCAGTACTCAGGGTGCTCAGTACTCAGGGTGCTGGGTGCTCAGTACTCAGGGTGCTCAGTACTCGGGGTGCTGGGTGCTCAGTGCTCGGGGTGCTGGGTGCTCAGTACTCAGGGTGCTCAGTACTCAGGGTGCTGGGTGCTCAGTGCTCGGGGTGCTGGGTGCTCAGTGCTCAGGGTGCTGGGTGCTCAGTACTCAGGGTGCCCCGTGCTCAGTACTCAGGGTGCTGGGTGCTCAGTGCTCATTGTGCTGGGTGCTCAGTACTCAGGGTGCTGGGTGCCCAGTGCTCAGGGTGCTGGGTGCTCAGTGCTCAGGGTGCTGAGTGCTCAGTGCTCAGGGTGCTGGGTGCTCAGTGCTTGGGGTGCTGGGTGCTCAGTGCTCAGGGTGCTGGGTTCTCAGTGCTCAGGGTGCTGGGTGCTCAGTACTCGGGGTGCTCGGTGCTCAGTACTCAGGGTGCTGGGTGCTCAGTACTCAGGGTGCTGGGTGCTCAGTACTCAGGGTGCTGGGTGCTCAGTGCTCAGGGTGCTCAGTACTCGGGGTGCTGGGTGCTCAGTGCTCGGGGTGCTGGGTGCTCAGTACTCAGGGTGCTCAGTACTCAGGGTGCTGGCTGCACAGTGCTCAGGGTGCTGGGTGCTCAGTGCTCAGGGTGATCGGTGCTCAGTACTCAGGATGCTGGGTGCTCAGTACTCAGGGTGCTGGGTGCTCAGTACTCAGGGTGCTGGGTGCTCAGTCCTCAGGGTGCTCAGTGCTCAGGGTGCTGGGTGCTCAGTGCTCGGGGTGCTCGGTGCTCAGTACTCAGGGTGCTGAGTGCTCAGTACTCAGGGTGCTGGGTGCTCAGTGCTCGGGGTGCTGGGTGTTCAGTACTCAGGGTGCTGGGTGCTCAGTGCTCAGGGTGCTGGGTGCTCAGTGCTCGGGGTACTGGGTGCTCAGTACTCAGGGTGCTGGGTGCTCAGTACTCAGGGTGCTGGGTGCTCAGTGCTCGGGGTGCTGGGTGCGCAGTTCTCAGGATGCTGGGTGCTTAGGACTCAGGGTGCTGGGTGCTCAGTGCTCGGGGTGCTCGGTGCTCAGTACTCAAGGTGCTGGCTGCTCAGTGCTCACGGTGCTGGGTGCTCAGTCCTCGGGATGCTCCGTGCTCAGTGCTCAGGGTGCTGGGTGCTCAGTACTCAGGGTGCTCGGTGCTCAGTACTAAGGGTGCTCAGTGCTCAGTACTCAGGGTGCTCAGTGCTCAGTGCTCGGGGTGCTGGGTGCTCAGTACTCAGGGTGCTGGGTGCTCAGTACTCAGGGTGCTGGGTGCTCAGTGCTAGGGGTGCTCGGTGCTCAGTACGTTGGGTGCTCAGTACTCAGGGTGCTGGGTGCTCAGTGCTCAGGGTGCTGGGTGCTCAGTGCTCAGGGTCCTGGGTGCTCAGTGCTCAGGGTGCTGGGTGCTCAGTACTCAGGGTGCTGGGTGCTCAGTGCTCGGGGTGCTTGGTGCTCAGTACTCAGGCTGCTGGGTGCTCAGGACTCAGGGTGCTGGGTGCTCAGTGCTCAGGGTTATCGGTGCTCAGTCCTCAGGGTGCTCAGTACTCAGGGTGCTGGGTGCTCAGTGCTCGGGGTGCTGCGTGCTCAGTGCTGAGGTTGCTGGGTGCTCTGTCATCGGGGTGCTGGGTGCTCTGTACATAGGGTGATCAGTGCTCGGGGAGCTCGGTGCTCAGTACTCAGGGTGCTGGGTGCTCAGTACTCAGTGCTCGGGGTCCTGGGTGCTCCGTGCTTGGGGTGCTGGGTGCTCAGCGCTCTGGGTGCTTAGTGCTCACTACTCAGGGTGCTGGGTGCTCAGTACTCAGGGTGCTCAGTGCATGGGGTGCTGGGTGCTCAGTACTCAGGGTGCTGGGTGCTCAGTACTCAGGGTGCTGGGTGCTAATTCTCGGGGTGCTGGGTGCTCAGTGCTCGGGGTGCTGTTTGCTCAGTACTCGGGGTGCTGGGTGCTCAGTGCTCAGCGTGCTGGGTGCTCAGTACTGTGGGTGCTCTGTTCTCAGTACTCAGGCTGCTGGGTGCTCATGCTCGGGGAGCTGGGTGCTCAGTGCTCGGGGTGCTGGGTGCTCAGTGCTCGGGGTGCTGGGTGCTCAGTACTCAGGGTGCTGGGTGCTCAGTACTCAGGGTGCTGGGTGCTCAGTGCTCGGGGTGCTCGGTGCTCAGTACTCAGGGTGCTGGGTGCTCAGTCCTCGGGGTGCTGGGTGCTCAGTGCTCAGGGTGCTGGGTGCTCAGTGCTCGGGGTGCTGGGTGCTCAGTGCTCAGGATGCTGGCTGCTCAGTGCTCAGGGTGCTGGGTGCTCAGTACTCAGGGTGCTCGGTGCTCAGTACTCAGGGTGCTCAGCGCTCAGTACTCAGCGTGCTGGGTGCTCAGTGCTCAGGGTCCTTGGTGCTCAGTACTCAGGGTGCTCAGTGCTCAGGGTCCTGGGTGCTCATTACTCAGGGTGTTGTTTGCTCAGTACTCGGGGTGCTCGGTGCTCAGTACTCTTGGTGCTGGGTGCTCAGTACTCAGGGTGCTGGGTGCTCAGTGCTCGTGGTGCTCGGTGCTCAGTGCTCAGGATGCACGGTGCTCAGTACTCTTGGTGCTGGGTGCTCAGTACTCAGGGTGCTGGGTGCTCAGTGCTCGGGGTGCTCGGTGCTCAGTACTCAGGGTGCTGGGTGCTCAGTGCTCAGGGTGCTGGGTGCTCAGTACTCAGGGTGCTCAGTGCTCAGGGTGCTGGGTGCTCAGTGCTCGGGGTGCAGGGTGATCAGTACTCCGGATGTTCGGTGCTCAGTACTCAGGGTGCTGGGTGCTCAGTACTCAGGGTGCTGGGTGCTCAGTACTCAGGGTGCTCGGTGCTCAGTACTCAGGGTGCTGGGTGCTCAGTGCTCAGTGTGCTGGGTGCTAAGTACTCAGGGTGCTGGGTGCTCAGTACTCAGGGTGCTGGGTGCTCAGTGCTCAGGGTGCTGGGTGCTCAGTACTCAGGGTGCTTTGTGCTCAGTACTCAGGGTGCTGGGTGCTCAGTGCTCCGGGTGCTGGGTGCTCAGTACTCAGGGTGCTGGGTGCTCAGTGCTCAGGGTGCTGGGTGCTCAGTACTCAGGGTGCTGGGTGCTCAGTGCTCAGGGTGCTGGGTGCTCAGTACTCAGGGTGCTGGGTGCTAAGTGCTCAGGGTGCTGGGTGCTCAGTACTCAGGGTGCTGGGTGCTCAGTACTCAGGGTGCTGGGTGCTCAGTGCTCAGGGTGCTGGGTGCTCAGTACTCAGGGTGCTGGGTGCTCAGTGCTCAGGGTGCTGGGTGCTCAGTACTCAGGGTGCTGGGTGCTCAGTGCTCAGGGTGCTGGGTGCTCAGTGCTCAGGGTGCTGAGTGCTCTGTGCTCAGGGTGCTGCGTGCTCAGTACTCGGGGTGCTCGGTGCTCAGTACTCAGGGTGCTGGGTGCTCAGTACTCAGGGTGCTGGGTGCTCAGTACTCAGGGTGCTCGGTGCTAAGTACTCAGGGTGCTGGGTGCTCAGTACTCAGGGTGCTGGGTGCTCAGTGCTCAGGGTGCTGGGTGCTCAGTACTCAGGGTGCTGGGTGCTCAGTGCTCAGTGCTCAGGGTGCTCAGTACTCGGGGTGCTGGGCGCTCAGTGCTCGGGGTGCTGGGTGCTCAATACTCAGGGTGCTGGGTGCTCAGTACTCAGGGTGCTGGGTGCTCAGTATTCAGGGTGCTCAGTACTCAGGGTGCTGGGTGCTCAGTACTCAGGGTGCTCAGTACTCAGGGTGCTTGGTGCTCAGTGCTCGGGTTGCTGGGTGCTCAGTGCTCGGGGTGCTGGGTGCACAGTACTCAGGGTGCTCAGTACTCAGGGTGCTGGGTGCTCAGTGCTCGGGTTGCTGGGTGCTCAGTGCTCAGGGTGATCGGTGCTCAGTACTCAGGATGCTGGGTGCTCAGTACTCAGGGTGCTGGGTGCTCAGTCCTCAGGGTGCTCAGTGCTCAGGGTGCTGGGTGCTCAGTGCTCGGGGTGCAGGGTGCTCAGTACTCGGGATGCTCGGTGCTCAGTACTCAGCGTGCTGGGTGCTCAGTACTCAGGGTGCTGGGTGCTCAGTACTCAGGGTGCTCGGTGCTCAGTACTCAGGGTGCTGGGTGCTCAGTGCTCAGTGTGCTGGGTGCTAAGAACTCAGGGTGCTGGGTGCTCAGGACTCAGGGTGCTGGGTGCTCAGTGCTCAGGGTGCTGGGTGCTCAGTACTCAGGGTGCTGGGTGCTCAGTGCTCAGGGTGCTGGGTGCTCAGTACTCAGGGTGCTCAGTACTCATGGTGCTTTGGTGCTCAGTACTCAGGGTGCAGGGTGCTCAGTTCTCGGGGTGCTGGGTGCTCAGTACTCAGGGTGCTCAGTACTCAGGGTGCTGGGTGCTCAGTGCTTGGGGTGCTGGGTGCTCAGTGCTCAGGGTGCTGGGTTCTCAGTGCTCAGGGTGCTGGGTACTCAGTACTCGGGGTGCTCGGTGCTCAGTACTCAGGGTGCTGGGTCCTCAGTACTCAGGGTGCTCGGTGCTAAGTACTCAGGGTGCTGGGTGCTCAGTACTCAGGGTGCTGGGTGCTCAGTGCTCAGGGTGCTGGGTGCTCAGTACTCAGGGTGCTGGGTGCTCAGTGCTCAGGGTGCTGGGTGCTCAGTACTCAGGGTGCTCAGTACTCAGGGTGCTGGGTGCTCAGTACTCAGGGTGCTCAGTACTCGGGGTGCTGGGTGCTCAGTGCTCGGGGTGCTGGGTGCTCAGTACTCAGGGTGCTCAGTACTCAGGGTGCTGGGTGCTCAGTGCTCGGGGTGCTGGGTGCTCAGTGCTCAGGGTGCTGGGTGCTCAGTACTCAGGGTGCTGGGTACTCAGTACTCAGGGTGCTGGGTGCTCAGTGCTCAGGGTGCTGGGTGCTCAGTACTCAGGGTGCTGGGTGCTCAGTGCTCAGGGTGCTGGGTGCTCAGTGCTCAGGGTGCTGAGTGCTCAGTGCTCAGGGTGCTGGGTGCTCAGTACTCAGGGTGCTGGGTGCTCAGTACTCAGGGTGCTCGGTGCTAAGTACTCAGGGTGCTGGGTGCTCAGTACTCAGGGTGCTGGGTGCTCAGTGCTCAGGGTGCTGGGTGCTCAGTACTCAGGGTGCTGGGTGCTCAGTGCTCAGTGCTCAGGGTGCTCAGTACTCGGGGTGCTGGGCGCTCAGTGCTCAGGGTGCTGGGTGCTCAATACTCTGGGTGCTCAGTACTCAGGGTGCTGGGTGCTCAGTGCTCGGGGTGCTGGGTGCTCAGTGCTCAGGGTGATCGGTGCTCAGTACTCAGTATGCTGGGTGCTCAGTACTCAGGGTGCTGGGTGCTCAGTACTCAGGGTGCTGGGTGCTCAGTCCTCAGTGTGCTCAGTGCTCAGGGTGCTGGGTGCTCAGTGCTCGGGGTGCTCGGTGCTCAGTACTCAGGGTGCTGAGTGCTCAGTACTCAGGGTGCTGGGTGCTCAGTGCTCGGGGTGCTGGGTGCTCAGTACTCAGGGTGCTGGGTGCTCAGTGCTCAGTGTGCTGGGTGCTCAGTGCTCGGGGTACTGGGTGCTCAGTACTCAGGGTGCTGGGTGCTCAGTACTCAGGGTGCTGGGTGCTCAGTGCTCGGGGTGCTGGGTGCTCAGTGCTCAGGGTGCTGGGTGCTCAGGACTCAGGGTGCTGGGTGCTCAGTGCTCGGGGTGCTCGGTGCTCAGTACTCAAGGTGCTGGCTGCTCAGTGCTCACGGTGCTGGGTGCTCAGTCCTCGGGGTGCTCCGTGCTCAGTGCTCAGGGTGCTGGGTGCTCAGTACTCAGGGTGCTCGGTGTTCATTACTAAGGGTGCTCAGTGCTCAGTACTCAGGGTGCTCAGTGCTCAGTGCTCGGGGTGCTGGGTGCTCAGTACTCAGGGTGCTGGGTGCTCAGTACTCAGGGTGCTGGGTGCTCAGTGCTAGGGGTGCTCGGTGCTCAGTACGTTGGGTGCTCAGTACTCAGGGTGCTGGGTGCTCAGTGCTCAGGGTGCTGGGTGCTCAGTGCTCAGGGTGCTGGGTGCTCAGTGCTTGGGGTGCTGGGTGCTCAGTGCTCAGGGTGCTGGGTGCTCAGTGCTTGGGGTGCTGGGTGCTCAGTACTCAGGGTGCTGGGTGCTCAGTGCTCAGGGTGCTGGGTGCTCAGTGCTCAGGGTGCTGGGTGCTCAGTGCTCAGGGTGCTGGGTGCTCAGTGCTTGGGGTGCTGTGTGCTCAGTGCTCAGGGTGCTGGGTACTCAGTGCTCAGGGTTCTCGGTGCTCAGTACTCAGGGTGCTGGGTGCTCAGTGCTCAGGTTGCTGGGTGCTAAGTACTCAGGGTGCTGGGTGCTCCATACTCAGGGTGCTGGGTGCTCAGTGCTCAGGGTGCTGGGTGCTCAGTACTCAGGGTGCTGGGTGCTCAGTGCTCAGGGTGGTGGGTACTCAGTACTCAGGGTGCTCAGTACTCAGGGTGCTGGGTGCTCAGTACTCAGGGTGCTCAGTACTCAGGGTGCTGGGTGCTCAGTGCTCGGGTTGCTGGGTGCTCAGTGCTCGGGGTGCTGGGTGCTCAGTACACAGGGTGCTCAGTACTCAGGGTGCTGGGTGCTCAGTGCTCGGGTTGCTGGGTGCTCAGTGCTCAGGGTGATCGGTGCTCAGTACTCAGGATGCTGGGTGCTCAGTACTCAGGGTGCTGGGTGCTCATTCCTCAGGGTGCTCAGTGCTCAGGGTGCTGGGTGCTCAGTGCTCGGGGTGCAGGGTGCTCAGTACTCCGGATGCTCGGTGCTCAGTACTCAGGGTGCTGGGTGCTCAGTACTCTGGGTGCTGGGTGCTCAGGACTCAGGGTGCTGGGTGCTCAGTGCTCGGGGTGCTCGGTGCTCAGTACTCAAGGTCCTGGCTGCTCAGTGCTCACGGTTCTGGGTGCTCAGTCCTCGGGGTGCTCCGTGCTCAGTGCTCAGGGTGTTGGGTGCTCAGTACTCAGGGTGCTCGGTGCTCAGTACTAAGGGGGCTCAGTGCTCAGTACTCAGGGTGCTCAGTGCTCAGTGCTCGGGGTGCTGGGTGCTCAGTGCTCGGGGTGCTGGGTGCTCAGTACTCAGGGTGCTGGGTGCTCAGTACTCAGGGTGCTGGGTGCTCAGTGCTAGGGGTGCTCGGTGCTCAGTACGTTGGGTGATCAGTACTCAGGGTGCTGGGTGCTCAGTGCTCAGGGTGCTGGGTGCTCAGTGCTCACGGTGCTGGGTGCTCAGTGCTCAGGATGCTGGGTGCTCAGTGCTTGGGGTGCTGGGTGCTTAGTGCTCAGGGTGCTGGGTTCTCAGTGCTCAGGGTGCTGGGTGCTCAGTACTCGGGGTGCTCGGTGCTCAGTACTCAGGGTGCTGGGTGCTCAGTACTCAGGGTCCTGGGTGCTCAGTACTCAGGGTGCTCAGTGCTAAGTACTCAGGGTGCTGGGTGCTCAGTACTCAGGGTGCTGGGTGCTCAGTGCTCAGGGTGCTTTGTGCTCAGTACTCAGGGTGTTGGGTGCTCAGTGCTCAGGGTGCTGGGTGCTCAGTACTCAGGGTGCTGGGTGCTCAGTGCTCAGGGTGCTCAGTACTCGGGGTGCTGGGTGCTCAGTGCTCGGGGTGCTGGGTGCTCAGTACTCAGGGTGCTCAGTACTCAGGGTGCTGGCTGCTCAGTGCTCAGGGTGCTGGGTGCCCAGTGCTCAGGGTGATCGTTGCTCAGTACTCAGGATGCTGGGTGCTCAGTACTCAGGGTGCTGGGTGCTCAGTACTCAGGGTGCTGGGTGCTCAGTCCTCAGGGTGCTCAGTGCTCAGGGTGCTGTGTGCTCAGTGCTCGGGGTGCTCGGTGCTCAGTAATCAGGGTGCTGAGTGCTCAGTACTCAGGGTGCTGGGTGCTCAGTGCTCGGGGTGCTGGGTGTTCAGTACTCAGGGTGCTGGGTGCTCAGTGCTCAGGGTGCTGGGTGCTCAGTGCTCTTGGTACTGGGTGCTCAGTACTCAGGGTCCTGGGTGCTCAGTACTCAGGGTGCTGGGTGCTCAGTGCTCGGGGTGCTGGGTGCGCAGTGCTCGGGGTGCTGGGTGCACAGTACTCAGGGTGCTCAGTACTCAGGGTGCTGGGTGCTCAGTGCTCGGGTTGCTGGGTGCTCAGTGCTCAGGGTGATCGGTGCTCAGTACTCAGGATACTGGGTGCTCAGTACTCAGGGTGCTGGGTGCTCAGTCCTCAGGGTGCTCAGTGCTCAGGGTGCTGGGTGCTCAGTGCTCGGGGTGCAGGGTGCTCAGTACTCCGGATGCTCGGTGCTCAGTACTCAGCGTGCTGGGTGCTCAGTACTCAGGGTGCTGGGTGCTCAGTACTCAGGGTGCTCGGTGCTCAGTACTCAGGGTGCTGGGTGCTCAGTGCTCAGTGTGCTGGGTGCTAAGAACTCAGGGTGCTGGGTGCTCAGGACTCAGGGTGCTGGGTGCTCAGTGCTCAGGGTGCTGGGTGCTCAGTACTCAGGGTGCTGGGTGCTCAGTGCTCAGGGTGCTGGGTGCTCAGTACTCAGGGTGCTCAGTACTCATGGTGCTTTGGTTCTCAGTACTCAGGGTGCAGGGTGCTCAGTGCTCGGGGTGCTGGGTGCTCAGTACTCAGGGTGCTCAGTACTCAGGGTGCTGGGTGCTCAGTGCTTGGGGTGCTGGGTGCTCAGTGCTCAGGGTGCTGGGTTCTCAGTGCTCAGGGTGCTGGGTACTCAGTACTCGGGGTGCTCGGTGCTCAGTACTCAGGGTGCTGAGTGCTCAGTACTCAGGGTGCTGGGTGCTCAGTAGTCAGGGTGCTGGGTGCTCAGTGCTCGGGGTGCTCGGTGCTCAGTACGTTGGGTGCTCAGTACTCAGGGTGCTGGGTGCTCAGTGCTCAGGGTGCTGGGTGCTCAGTACTCAGGGTGCTCAGTACTCAGGGTGCTGGGTGCTCAGTACTCAGGGTGCTCAGTACTCGGGGTGCTGGGTGCTCAGTGCTCGGGGTGCTGGGTGCTCAGTACTCAGGGTGCTCAGTACTCAGGGTGCTGGGTGCTCAGTGCTCGGGGTGCTGGGTGCTCAGTGCTCAGGGTGCTGGGTGCTCAGTACTCAGGGTGCTGGGTGCTCAGTACTCAGGGTGCTGTGTGCTCAGTGCTCAGGGTGCTGGGTGCTCAGTACTCAGGGTGCTGGGTGCTCAGTGCTCAGGGTGCTGGGTGCTCAGTGCTCAGGGTGCTGAATGCTCAGTGCTCAGGGTGCTGGGTGCTCAGTGCTTGGGGTGCTGGGTGCTCAGTGCTCAGGGTGCTGGGTTCTCAGTGCTCAGGGTGCTGGGTGCTCAGTACTCAGGGTGCTCGGTGCTCAGTACTCAGGGTGCTGGGTGCTCAGTACTCAGGGTGCTGGGTGCTCAGTACTCAGGGTGCTCGGTGCTAAGTACTCAGGGTGCTGGGTGCTCAGTACTCAGGGTGCTGGGTGCTCAGTGCTCAGGGTGCTGGGTGCTCAGTACTCAGGGTGCTGGGTGCTCAGTGCTAAGTGCTCAGGGTGCTCAGTACTCGGGGTGCTGGGAGCTCAGTGCTCAGGGTGCTGGGTGCTCAATACTCAGGGTGCTCAGTACTCAGGGTGCTGGGTGCTCAGTGCTCGGGGTGCTGGGTGCTCAGTGCTCAGGGTGATCGGTGCTCAGTACTCAGTATGCTGGGTGCTCAGTACTCAGGGTGCTGGGTGCTCAGTACTCAGGGTGCTGGGTGCTCAGTCCTCAGTGTGCTCAGTGCTCAGGGTGCTGGGTGCTCAGTGCTCGGGGTGCTCGGTGCTCAGTACTCAGGGTGCTGAGTGCTCAGTACTCAGGGTGCTGGGTGCTCAGTACTCAGGGTGCTGGGTGCTCAGTGCTCGGGGTGCTGGGTGCTCAGTGCTCAGGGTGCTGGGTGCTCAGGACTCAGGGTGCTGGGTGCTCAGTGCTCGGGGTGCTCGGTGCTCAGTACTCAAGGTGCTGGCTGCTCAGTGCTCACGGTGCTGGGTGCTCAGTCCTCGGGGTGCTCCGTGCTCAGTGCTCAGGGTGCTGGGTGCTCAGTACTCAGGGTGCTGGGTCCTCAGTACTCAGGGTGCTCGGTGCTAAGTACTCAGGGTGCTGGGTGCTCAGTACTCAGGGTGCTGGGTGCTCAGTGCTCAGGGTGCTGGGTGCTCAGTACTCAGGGTGCTGGGTGCTCAGTGCTCAGGGTGCTGGGTGCTCAGTACTCAGGGTGCTCAGTACTCAGGGTGCTGGGTGCTCAGTACTCAGGGTGCTCAGTACTCGGGGTGCTGGGTGCTCAGTGCTCGGGGTGCTGGGTGCTCAGTACTCAGGGTGCTCAGTACTCAGGGTGCTGGGTGCTCAGTGCTCGGGGTGCTGGGTGCTCAGTGCTCAGGGTGCTGGGTGCTCAGTACTCAGGGTGCTGGGTACTCAGTACTCAGGGTGCTGGGTGCTCAGTGCTCAGGGTGCTGGGTGCTCAGTACTCAGGGTGCTGGGTGCTCAGTGCTCAGGGTGCTGGGTGCTCAGTGCTCAGGGTGCTGAGTGCTCAGTGCTCAGGGTGCTGGGTGCTCAGTACTCAGGGTGCTGGGTGCTCAGTACTCAGGGTGCTCGGTGCTAAGTACTCAGGGTGCTGGGTGCTCAGTACTCAGGGTGCTGGGTGCTCAGTGCTCAGGGTGCTGGGTGCTCAGTACTCAGGGTGCTGGGTGCTCAGTGCTCAGTGCTCAGGGTGCTCAGTACTCGGGGTGCTGGGCGCTCAGTGCTCAGGGTGCTGGGTGCTCAATACTCTGGGTGCTCAGTACTCAGGGTGCTGGGTGCTCAGTGCTCGGGGTGCTGGGTGCTCAGTGCTCAGGGTGATCGGTGCTCAGTACTCAGTATGCTGGGTGCTCAGTACTCAGGGTGCTGGGTGCTCAGTACTCAGGGTGCTGGGTGCTCAGTCCTCAGTGTGCTCAGTGCTCAGGGTGCTGGGTGCTCAGTGCTCGGGGTGCTCGGTGCTCAGTACTCAGGGTGCTGAGTGCTCAGTACTCAGGGTGCTGGGTGCTCAGTGCTCGGGGTGCTGGGTGCTCAGTACTCAGGGTGCTGGGTGCTCAGTGCTCAGTGTGCTGGGTGCTCAGTGCTCGGGGTACTGGGTGCTCAGTACTCAGGGTGCTGGGTGCTCAGTACTCAGGGTGCTGGGTGCTCAGTGCTCGGGGTGCTGGGTGCTCAGTGCTCAGGGTGCTGGGTGCTCAGGACTCAGGGTGCTGGGTGCTCAGTGCTCGGGGTGCTCGGTGCTCAGTACTCAAGGTGCTGGCTGCTCAGTGCTCACGGTGCTGGGTGCTCAGTCCTCGGGGTGCTCCGTGCTCAGTGCTCAGGGTGCTGGGTGCTCAGTACTCAGGGTGCTCGGTGTTCATTACTAAGGGTGCTCAGTGCTCAGTACTCAGGGTGCTCAGTGCTCAGTGCTCGGGGTGCTGGGTGCTCAGTACTCAGGGTGCTGGGTGCTCAGTACTCAGGGTGCTGGGTGCTCAGTGCTAGGGGTGCTCGGTGCTCAGTACGTTGGGTGCTCAGTACTCAGGGTGCTGGGTGCTCAGTGCTCAGGGTGCTGGGTGCTCAGTGCTCAGGGTGCTGGGTGCTCAGTGCTTGGGGTGCTGGGTGCTCAGTGCTCAGGGTGCTGGGTGCTCAGTGCTTGGGGTGCTGGGTGCTCAGTACTCAGGGTGCTGGGTGCTCAGTGCTCAGGGTGCTGGGTGCTCAGTGCTCAGGGTGCTGGGTGCTCAGTGCTCAGGGTGCTGGGTGCTCAGTGCTTGGGGTGCTGTGTGCTCAGTGCTCAGGGTGCTGGGTACTCAGTGCTCAGGGTTCTCGGTGCTCAGTACTCAGGGTGCTGGGTGCTCAGTGCTCAGGTTGCTGGGTGCTAAGTACTCAGGGTGCTGGGTGCTCCATACTCAGGGTGCTGGGTGCTCAGTGCTCAGGGTGCTGGGTGCTCAGTACTCAGGGTGCTGGGTGCTCAGTGCTCAGGGTGGTGGGTACTCAGTACTCAGGGTGCTCAGTACTCAGGGTGCTGGGTGCTCAGTACTCAGGGTGCTCAGTACTCAGGGTGCTGGGTGCTCAGTGCTCGGGTTGCTGGGTGCTCAGTGCTCGGGGTGCTGGGTGCTCAGTACACAGGGTGCTCAGTACTCAGGGTGCTGGGTGCTCAGTGCTCGGGTTGCTGGGTGCTCAGTGCTCAGGGTGATCGGTGCTCAGTACTCAGGATGCTGGGTGCTCAGTACTCAGGGTGCTGGGTGCTCATTCCTCAGGGTGCTCAGTGCTCAGGGTGCTGGGTGCTCAGTGCTCGGGGTGCAGGGTGCTCAGTACTCCGGATGCTCGGTGCTCAGTACTCAGGGTGCTGGGTGCTCAGTACTCTGGGTGCTGGGTGCTCAGGACTCAGGGTGCTGGGTGCTCAGTGCTCGGGGTGCTCGGTGCTCAGTACTCAAGGTCCTGGCTGCTCAGTGCTCACGGTTCTGGGTGCTCAGTCCTCGGGGTGCTCCGTGCTCAGTGCTCAGGGTGTTGGGTGCTCAGTACTCAGGGTGCTCGGTGCTCAGTACTAAGGGGGCTCAGTGCTCAGTACTCAGGGTGCTCAGTGCTCAGTGCTCGGGGTGCTGGGTGCTCAGTGCTCGGGGTGCTGGGTGCTCAGTACTCAGGGTGCTGGGTGCTCAGTACTCAGGGTGCTGGGTGCTCAGTGCTAGGGGTGCTCGGTGCTCAGTACGTTGGGTGATCAGTACTCAGGGTGCTGGGTGCTCAGTGCTCAGGGTGCTGGGTGCTCAGTGCTCACGGTGCTGGGTGCTCAGTGCTCAGGATGCTGGGTGCTCAGTGCTTGGGGTGCTGGGTGCTTAGTGCTCAGGGTGCTGGGTTCTCAGTGCTCAGGGTGCTGGGTGCTCAGTACTCGGGGTGCTCGGTGCTCAGTACTCAGGGTGCTGGGTGCTCAGTACTCAGGGTCCTGGGTGCTCAGTACTCAGGGTGCTCAGTGCTAAGTACTCAGGGTGCTGGGTGCTCAGTACTCAGGGTGCTGGGTGCTCAGTGCTCAGGGTGCTTTGTGCTCAGTACTCAGGGTGTTGGGTGCTCAGTGCTCAGGGTGCTGGGTGCTCAGTACTCAGGGTGCTGGGTGCTCAGTGCTCAGGGTGCTCAGTACTCGGGGTGCTGGGTGCTCAGTGCTCGGGGTGCTGGGTGCTCAGTACTCAGGGTGCTCAGTACTCAGGGTGCTGGCTGCTCAGTGCTCAGGGTGCTGGGTGCCCAGTGCTCAGGGTGATCGTTGCTCAGTACTCAGGATGCTGGGTGCTCAGTACTCAGGGTGCTGGGTGCTCAGTACTCAGGGTGCTGGGTGCTCAGTCCTCAGGGTGCTCAGTGCTCAGGGTGCTGTGTGCTCAGTGCTCGGGGTGCTCGGTGCTCAGTAATCAGGGTGCTGAGTGCTCAGTACTCAGGGTGCTGGGTGCTCAGTGCTCGGGGTGCTGGGTGTTCAGTACTCAGGGTGCTGGGTGCTCAGTGCTCAGGGTGCTGGGTGCTCAGTGCTCTTGGTACTGGGTGCTCAGTACTCAGGGTCCTGGGTGCTCAGTACTCAGGGTGCTGGGTGCTCAGTGCTCGGGGTGCTGGGTGCGCAATGCTCGGAGTGCTGGGTGCACAGTACTCAGGGTGCTCAGTACTCAGGGTGCTGGGTGCTCAGTGCTCGGGTTGCTGGGTGCTCAGTGCTCAGGGTGATCGGTGCTCAGTACTCAGGATACTGGGTGCTCAGTACTCAGGGTGCTGGGTGCTCAGTCCTCAGGGTGCTCAGTGCTCAGGGTGCTGGGTGCTCAGTGCTCGGGGTGCAGGGTGCTCAGTACTCCGGATGCTCGGTGCTCAGTACTCAGCGTGCTGGGTGCTCAGTACTCAGGGTGCTGGGTGCTCAGTACTCAGGGTGCTCGGTGCTCAGTACTCAGGGTGCTGGGTGCTCAGTGCTCAGTGTGCTGGGTGCTAAGAACTCAGGGTGCTGGGTGCTCAGGACTCAGGGTGCTGGGTGCTCAGTGCTCAGGGTGCTGGGTGCTCAGTACTCAGGGTGCTGGGTGCTCAGTGCTCAGGGTGCTGGGTGCTCAGTACTCAGGGTGCTCAGTACTCATGGTGCTTTGGTTCTCAGTACTCAGGGTGCAGGGTGCTCAGTGCTCGGGGTGCTGGGTGCTCAGTACTCAGGGTGCTCAGTACTCAGGGTGCTGGGTGCTCAGTGCTTGGGGTGCTGGGTGCTCAGTGCTCAGGGTGCTGGGTTCTCAGTGCTCAGGGTGCTGGGTACTCAGTACTCGGGGTGCTCGGTGCTCAGTACTCAGGGTGCTGAGTGCTCAGTACTCAGGGTCCTGGGTGCTCAGTAGTCAGGGTGCTGGGTGCTCAGTGCTCGGGGTGCTCGGTGCTCAGTACGTTGGGTGCTCAGTACTCAGGGTGCTGGGTGCTCAGTGCTCAGGGTGCTGGGTGCTCAGTACTCAGGGTGCTCAGTACTCAGGGTGCTGGGTGCTCAGTACTCAGGGTGCTCAGTACTCGGGGTGCTGGGTGCTCAGTGCTCGGGGTGCTGGGTGCTCAGTACTCAGGGTGCTCAGTACTCAGGGTGCTGGGTGCTCAGTGCTCGGGGTGCTGGGTGCTCAGTGCTCAGGGTGCTGGGTGCTCAGTACTCAGGGTGCTGGGTGCTCAGTACTCAGGGTGCTGTGTGCTCAGTGCTCAGGGTGCTGGGTGCTCAGTACTCAGGGTGCTGGGTGCTCAGTGCTCAGGGTGCTGGGTGCTCAGTGCTCAGGGTGCTGAATGCTCAGTGCTCAGGGTGCTGGGTGCTCAGTGCTTGGGGTGCTGGGTGCTCAGTGCTCAGGGTGCTGGGTTCTCAGTGCTCAGGGTGCTGGGTGCTCAGTACTCAGGGTGCTCGGTGCTCAGTACTCAGGGTGCTGGGTGCTCAGTACTCAGGGTGCTGGGTGCTCAGTACTCAGGGTGCTCGGTGCTAAGTACTCAGGGTGCTGGGTGCTCAGTACTCAGGGTGCTGGGTGCTCAGTGCTCAGGGTGCTGGGTGCTCAGTACTCAGGGTGCTGGGTGCTCAGTGCTAAGTGCTCAGGGTGCTCAGTACTCGGGGTGCTGGGAGCTCAGTGCTCAGGGTGCTGGGTGCTCAATACTCAGGGTGCTCAGTACTCAGGGTGCTGGGTGCTCAGTGCTCGGGGTGCTGGGTGCTCAGTGCTCAGGGTGATCGGTGCTCAGTACTCAGTATGCTGGGTGCTCAGTACTCAGGGTGCTGGGTGCTCAGTACTCAGGGTGCTGGGTGCTCAGTCCTCAGTGTGCTCAGTGCTCAGGGTGCTGTGTGCTCAGTGCTCGGGGTGCTCGGTGCTCAGTACTCAGGGTGCTGAGTGCTCAGTACTCAGGGTGCTGGGTGCTCAGTACTCAGGGTGCTGGGTGCTCAGTGCTCGGGGTGCTGGGTGCTCAGTGCTCAGGGTGCTGGGTGCTCAGGACTCAGGGTGCTGGGTGCTCAGTGCTCGGGGTGCTCGGTGCTCAGTACTCAAGGTGCTGGCTGCTCAGTGCTCACGGTGCTGGGTGCTCAGTCCTCGGGGTGCTCCGTGCTCAGTGCTCAGGGTGCTGGGTGCTCAGTACTCAGGGTGCTCGGTGCTCATTACTAAGGGTGCTCAGTGCTCAGTACTCAGGGTGCTCAGTGCTCAGTGCTCGGGGTGCTGGGTGCTCAGTGCTCGGGGTGCTGGGTGCTCAGTACTCAGGGTGCTGGGTGCTCAGTACTCAGGGTGCTGGGTGCTCAGTGCTAGGGGTGCTCGGTGCTCAGTACGTTGGGTGCTCAGTACTCAGGGTGCTGGGTGCTCAGTGCTCAGGGTGCTGGGTGCTCAGTGCTCAGGGTGCTGGGTGCTCAGTGCTCAGGGTGCTGGGTGCTCAGTGCTTGGGGTGCTGGGTGCTCAGTGCTCAGGGTGCTGGGTGCTCAGTGCTTGGGGTGCTGGGTGCTCAGTACTCAGGGTGCTGGGTGCTCAGTGCTCAGGGTGCTGGGTGCTCAGTGCTCAGGGTGCTGGGTGCTCAGTGCTCAGGGTGCTGGGTGCTCAGTGCTTGGGGTGCTGTGTGCTCAGTACTCAGGGTGCTGGGTACTCAGTGCTCAGGGTGCTGGGTGCTCCGTACTCAGGGTGCTGGGTGCTCAGTGCTCAGGGTGCTGGGTGCTCAGTACTCAGGGTGCTGGGTGCTCAGGGTGGTGGGTGCTCAGTACTCAGGGTGCTCAGTTCTCGGTGTGCTGGGTGCTCAGTACTCAGGGTGCTCAGTACTCAGGGTGCTGGGTGCTCAGTGCTCGGGTTGCTGGGTGCTCAGTGCTCAGGGTGATCGGTGCTCAGTACTCAGGATGCTGGGTGCTCAGTACTCAGGGTGCTGGGTGCTCATTCCTCAGGGTGCTCAGTGCTCAGGGTGCTGGGTGCTCAGTGCTCGGGGTGCAGGGTGCTCAGTACTCCGGATGCTCGGTGCTCAGTACTCAGGGTGCTGGGTGCTCAGTACTCAGGGTGCTGGGTGCTCAGGCCTCAGGGTGCTGGGTGCTCAGTGCTCGGGGTGCTCGGTGCTCAGTACTCAAGGTCCTGGCTGCTCAGTGCTCACGGTTCTGGGTGCTCAGTCCTCGGGGTGCTCCGTGCTCAGTGCTCAGGGTGTTGGGTGCTCAGTACTCAGGGTGCTCAGTGCTCAGTACTCAGGGTGCTCAGTGCTCAGTGCTCGGGGTGCTGGGTGCTCAGTGCTCGGGGTGCTGGGTGCTCAGTACTCAGGGTGCTGTGTGCTCAGTACTCAGGGTGCTGGGTGCTCAGGGCTAGGGGTGCTCGGTGCTCAGTACGTTGGGTGCTCAGTACTCAGGGTGCTGGGTGCTCAGTGCTCAGGGTGCTGGGTGCTCAGTTCTCAGGGTGCTGGGTGCTCAGTGCTCAGGGTGCTGGGTGCTCAGTGCTTGGGGTGCTGGGTGCTTAGTGCTCAGGGTGCTGGGTTCTCAGTGCTCAGGGTGCTGGGTGCTCAGTACTCGGGGTGCTCAGTGCTCAGTACTCAGGGTGCTGGGTGCTCAGTACTCAGGGTCCTGGGTGCTCAGTACTCAGGGTGCTCGGTGCTAAGTACTCAGGGTGCTGGGTGCTCAGTACTCAGGGTGCTGGGTGCTCAGTGCTCAGGGTGCTGGGTGCTCAGTACTCAGGGTGCTGGGTGCTCAGTGCTCAGGGTGCTGGGTGCTCAGTACTCAGGGTGCTGGGTGCTCAGTGCTCAGGGTGCTCAGTACTCGGGGTGCTGGGTGCTCAGGGCTCGGGGTGCTGGGTTCTCAGTACTCAGGGTGCTCAGTACTCAGGGTGCTGGCTGCTCAGTGCTCAGGGTGCTGGGTGCTCAGTGCTCAGGGTGATCGTTGCTCAGTACTCAGGATGCTGGGTGCTCAGTACTCAGGGTGCTGGGTGCTCAGTACTCAGGGTGCTGGGTGCTCAGTCCTCAGGGTGCTCAGTGCTCAGGGTGATGGGTGCTCAGTGCTCGGGGTGCTCGGTGCTCAGTACTCAGGGTGCTGAGTGCTCAGTACTCAGGGTGCTGGGTGCTCAGTGCTCGGGGTGCTGGGTGTTCAGTACTCAGGGTGCTGGGTGCTCAGTGCTCAGGGTGCTGGGTGCTCAGTGCTCGGGGTACTGGGTGCTCAGTACTCAGGGTGCTGGGTGCTCAGTACTCAGGGTGCTGGGTGTTCAGTGCTCGGGGTGCTGGGTGCGCAGTGCTCAGGGTGCTGGGTGCTCAGGACTCAGGGTGCTGGGTGCTCAGTGCTCGGGGTGCTCGGTGCTCTGTACTCAAGGTAATGGCTGCTCAGTGCTCACGGTGCTGGGTGCTCAGTCCTCGGGATGCTCCGTGCTCAGTGCTCAGGGTGCTGGGTGCTCAGTACTCAGGGTGCTCGGTGCTCAGTACTAAGGGTGCTCAGTGCTCAGTATTCAGGGTGCTCAGTGCTCAGTGCTCGGTGTGCTGGGTGCTCAGTGCTCCGGGTGCTGGGTGCTCAGTACTCAGGGTGCTGGGTGCTCAGTGCTAGGGGTGCTCGGTGCTCAGTACGTTGGGTGCTCAGTACTCAGGGTGCTGGGTGCTCAGTGCTCAGGGTGCTGGGTGCTCAGTACTCAGGGTGCTGGGTGCTCAGTGCTCGGGGTGCTCGGTGCTCAGTACTCAGGGTGCTGGGTGCTCAGTACTCAGGTTGCTGGGTGCTCAGTGCTCAGGGTTATCGGTGCTCAGTCCTCAGGGTGCTCAGTACTCAGGGTGCTGGGTGCTCAGTGCTCGGGGTGATGCGTGCTCAGTGCTGAGGGTGCTGGGTGCTCTGTCATCGGGGTGCTGGGTGCTCAGTACTCAGGGTGCTCAGTGCTCGGGGAGCTCGGTGCTCAGTACTCAGGGTGCTGGGTGCTCAGTACTCAGTGCTCGGGGTCCTGGGTGCTCCGTGCTTGGGGTGCTGGGTGCTCAGAGCTCTGGGTGCTTAGTGCTCAGTACTCAGGGTGCTGGGTGCTCAGTACTCAGGGTGCTCAGTGCACGGGGTGCTGGGTGCTCAGTACTCAGGGTGCTGGGTGCTCAGTACTCAGGGTGCTGGGTGCTAATTCTCGGGGTGCTGGGTGCTCAGTGCTCGGGGTGCTGTTTGCTCAGTACTCGGGGTGCTGGGTGCTCAGTGCTCAGCGTGCTGGGTGCTCAGTACTCAGGGTGCTCTGTTCTCAGTACTCAGGCTGCTGGGTGCTCATGCTCGGGGAGGTGGGTGCTCAATTCTCGGGGTGCTGGGTGCTCAGTGCTTGGGGTGCTGGGTGCTCAGTACTCAGGGTGCTGGGTGCTCAGTACTCAGGGTGCTGGGTGCTCAGTGCTCCGGGTGCTCGGTGCTCAGTACTCAGGGTGCTGGGTGCTCAGTCCTCGGGGTGCTGGGTGCTCAGTGATCAGGGTGCTGGGTGCTCAGTGCTCGGGGTGCTGGGTGCTCAGTGCTCAGGATGCTGGCTGCTCAGTGCTCAGGGTGCTGGGTGCTCAGTACTCAGGGTGCTCGGTGCTCAGTACTCAGGGTGCTCAGCGCTCAGTACTCAGCGTGCTGGGTGCTCAGTGCTCAGGGTCCTTGGTGCTCAGTACTCAGGGTGCTCCGTGCTCAGTATTCAGCGTGCTTTGTGCTCAGTGCTCAGGGTGCTGGGTGCTCATTACTCAGGGTGCTGGGTGCTCAGTACTCGGGGTGCTCGATGCTCAGTACTCTTGGTGCTGGGTGCTCAGTACTCAGGGTGCTGGGTGCTCAGTCCTCGGGGTGCTCGGTGCTCAGTACTCAGGGTGCTGGGTGCTCAGTGCTCAGGGTGCTGGGTGCTCAGTACTCAGGGTGCTCAGTGCTCAGGGTGCTGTGTGCTCAGTGCTCGGGGTGCAGGGTGCTCAGTACTCCGGATGCTCGGTGCTCAGTACTCAGGGTGCTGGGTGCTCAGTACTCAGGGTGCTGGGTGCTCAGTACTCAGGGTGCTCGGTGCTCAGTACTCAGGGTTCTGGGTGCTCAGTGCTCAGTGTGCTGGGTGCTAAGTACTCAGGGTGCTGGGTGCTCAGTACTCAGGGTGCTGGGTGCTCAGTGCTCAGGGTCCTGGTTGCTCAGTACTCAGGGTGCTGGGTGCTCAGTGCTCAGGGTGCTGGGTGCTCAGTGCTCAGGGTGCTGAGTGCTCAGTGCTCAGGGTGCTGGGTGCTCAGTGCTTGGGGTGCTGGGTGCTCAGTGCTCAGGGTGCTGGGTTCTCAGTGCTCAGGGTGCTGGGTGCTCAGTACTCGGGGTGCTCGGTGCTCAGTACTCAGGGTGCTGGGTGCTCAGTACTCAGGGTGCTGGGTGCTCAGTACTCAGGGTGCTCGGTGCTAAGTACTCAGGGTGCTGGGTGCTCAGTACTCAGGGTGCTGGGTGCTCAGTGCTCAGGGTGCTGGGTGCTCAGTACTCAGGGTGCTGGGTGCTCAGTGCTCAGTGTGCTGGGTGCTCAGTACTCAGGGTGCTGGGTGCTCAGTGCTCAGGGTGCTCAGTACTCGGGGTGCTGGGCGCTCAGTGCTCGGGGTGCTGGGTGCTCAATACTCAGGGTGCTCAGTACTCAGGCTGCTGGGTGCTCAGTGCTCGGGGTGCTGGGTGCTCAGTGCTCAGGGTGATCGGTGCTCAGTACTCAGTATGCTGGGTGCTCAGTACTCAGGGTGCTGGGTGCTCAGTACTCAGGGTGCTGGGTGCTCAGTCCTCAGTGTGCTCAGTGCTCAGGGTGCTGGGTGCTCAGTGCTTGGGGTGCTCGGTTCTCAGTAATCAGGCTGCTGAGTGCTCAGTACTCAGGGTGCTGGGTGCTCAGTGCTCGGGGTGCTGGGTGCTCAGTACTCAGGGTGCTGGGTTCTCAGTGCTCAGGGTGCTGGGTGCTCAGTGCTCGGGGTACTGGGTGCTCAGTACTCATGGTGCTGGGTGCTCAGTACTCAGGGTGCTGGGTGCTCAGTGCTCGGGGTGCTCGGTGCTCAGTACTCAAGGTGCTGGCTGCTCAGTGCTCGGGGTGCTCGGTGCTCAGTACTAAGGGTGCTCAGTGCTCAGTACTCAGGGTGCTCAGTGCTCAGTGCTCGGGGTGCTGGGTGCTCAGTGCTCGTTGTGCTGGGTGCTCAGTACTCAGGGTGCTGGGTGCTCACTACTCAGTGTGCTGGGTGCTCAGTGCTAGGGGTGCTCGGTGCTCAGTACGTTGGGTGCTCAGTACTCAGGGTGCTGGGTGCTCAGTGCTCAGGGTGCTGGGTGCTCAGTGCTAAGGGTGCTGGGTGCTCAGTGCTCAGGGTGCTGGGTGCTCAGTACTCAGGGTGCTGGGTGCTCAGTGCTCGGGGTGCTCGGTGCTCAGTACTCAGGGTGCTGGGTGCTCAGTACTCAGGGTGCTGGGTGCTCCGTGCTCAGGGTTATCGGTGCTCACTCCTCAGGGTGCTCAGTACTCAGGGTGCTGGGTGCTCAGTGCTCGGGGTGCTGCGTGCTCAGTGCTGAGGGTGCTGGGTGCTCTGTCATCGGGGTGCTGTTTGCTCAGTACTCTGGGTGCTCAGTGCTCGGGGAGCTCGGTGCTCAGTACTCAGGGTGCTCAGTGCACGAGGTGCTGGGTGCTCAGTACTCAGGGTGCTGGGTGCTCAGTACTCTGGGTGCTCTGTTCTCAGTACTCAGGCTGCTGGGTGCTCATTCTCGGGGTGCTGGGTGCTCAGTGCTCGGGGTGCTGGTTGCTCAGTGCTCGGGGTGCTGGGTGCTCAGTACTCAGGGTGCTGGGTGCTCAGTACTCAGGGTGCTGGGTGCTCAGTTCTCGGGGTGCTCGGTGCTCAGTACTCAGGGTGCTGGGTGCTCAGTACTCGGGGTGCTGGGTGCTCAGTGCTCAGGGTGCTGGGTGCTCAGTGCTCGGGGTGCTGGGTGCTCAGTGCTCAGGATGCTGGCTGCTCAGTGCTCAGGGTGCTGGGTGCTCAGTACTCAGGGTGCTCGGTGCTCAGTACTCAGGGTGCTCAGCGCTCAGTACTCAGCGTGCTGGGTGCTCAGTGCTCAGGGTCCTTGGTGCTCAGTACTCAGGGTGCTCCGTGCTCAGTATTCAGCGTGCTTTGTGCTCAGTGCTCAGGGTGCTGGGTGCTCATTACTCAGGGTGCTGGGTGCTCAGTACTCGGGGTGCTCGGTGCTCAGTACTCTTGGTGCTGGGTGCTCAGTACTCAGGGTGCTGTGTGCTCAGTGCTCGGGGTGCTCGGTGCTCAGTGCTCAGGATGCTCGGTGCTCAGTACTCTTGGTGCTGGGTGCTCAGTACTCAGGGTGCTGGGTGCTCAGTCCTCGGGGTGCTCGGTGCTCAGTACTCAGGGTGCTGGGTGCTCAGTGCTCAGGGTGCTGGGTGCTCAGTACTCAGGGTGCTCAGTGCTCAGGGTGCTGGGTGCTCAGTGCTCGGGGTGCAGGGTGCTCAGTACTCCGGATGCTCGGTGCTCAGTACTCAGGGTGCTGGGTGCTCAGTACTCAGGGTTCTGGGTGCTCAGTGCTCAGTGTGCTGGGTGCTAAGTACTCAGGGTGCTGGGTGCTCAGTACTCAGGGTGCTGGGTGCTCAGTGCTCAGGGTCCTGGTTGCTCAGTACTCAGGGTGCTGGGTGCTCAGTGCTCAGGGTGCTGGGTGCTCAGTGCTCAGGGTGCTGGGTGCTCAGTACTCAGGGTGCTCAGTACTCAGGGTGCTGGGTGCTCAGTACTAAGGGTGCTCAGTACTCGGGGTGCTGGGTGCTCAGTGCTCGGGGTGCTGGGTGCTCAGTACTCAGGGTGCTCAGTACTCAGGGTGCTGGGTGCTCAGTGCTCGGGGTGCTGGGTGCTCAGTGCTCGGGGTACTGGGTGCTCAGTACTCAGGGTGCTGGGTGCTCAGTGCTCAGGGTGCTGGGTGCTCAGGACTCAGGGTGCTGGGTGCTCAGTGCTCGGGGTGCTCGGTGCTCAGTACTCAAGGTGCTGGCTGCTCAGTGCTCACGGTGCTGGGTGCTCAGTCCTCGGGGTGCTCCGTGCTCAGTGCTCAGGGTGCTGGGTGCTCAGTACTCAGGGTGCTCGGTGCTCATTACTAAGGGTGCTCAGTGCTCAGTACTCAGGGTGCTCAGTGCTCAGTGCTCGGGGTGCTGGGTGCTCAGTGCTCGGGGTGCTGGGTGCTCAGTACTCAGGGTGCTGGGTGCTCAGTACTCAGGGTGCTGGGTGCTCAGTGCTAGGGGTGCTCGGTGCTCAGTACGTTGGGTGCTCAGTACTCAGGGTGCTGGGTGCTCAGTGCTCAGGGTGCTGGGTGCTCAGTGCTCAGGGTGCTGGGTGCTCAGTGCTCAGGGTGCTGGGTGCTCAGTGCTTGGGGTGCTGGGTGCTCAGTGCTCAGGGTGCTGGGTGCTCAGTGCTTGGGGTGCTGGGTGCTCAGTACTCAGGGTGCTGGGTGCTCAGTGCTCAGGGTGCTGGGTGCTCAGTGCTCAGGGTGCTGGGTGCTCAGTGCTCAGGGTGCTGGGTGCTCAGTGCTTGGGGTGCTGTGTGCTCAGTACTCAGG
This sequence comes from Microtus oregoni, assembly GCF_018167655.1. NCBI lineage: Eukaryota > Metazoa > Chordata > Mammalia > Rodentia > Cricetidae > Microtus > Microtus oregoni. Next base: position 50,306 of record NW_024543353.1, read on the forward strand.
GTGCTGGGTACTCAGTGCTCAGGGTGCTCGGTGCTCAGTACTCAGGGTGCTGGGTGCTCAGTGCTCAGGTTGCTGGGTGCTAAGTACTCAGGGTGCTGGGTGCTCCGTACTCAGGGTGCTGGGTGCTCAGTGCTCAGGGTGCTGGGTGCTCAGTACTCAGGGTGCTGGGTGCTCAGTGCTCAGTGTGGTGGGTGCTCAGTACTCAGGGTGCTCAGTTCTCAGGGTGCTGGGTGCTCAGTACTCAGGGTGCTCAGTACTCAGGGTGCTGGGTGCTCAGTGCTCGGGTTGCTGGGTGCTCAGTGCTCAGGGTGATCGGTGCTCAGTACTCAGGATGCTGGGTGCTCAGTACTCAGGGTGCTGGGTGCTCATTCCTCAGGGTGCTCAGTGCTCAGGGTGCTGGGTGCTCAGTGCTCGGGGTGCAGGGTGCTCAGTACTCCGGATGCTCGGTGCTCAGTACTCAGGGTGCTGGGTGCTCAGTACTCAGGGTGCTGGGTGCTCAGGCCTCAGGGTGCTGGGTGCTCAGTGCTCGGGGTGCTCGGTGCTCAGTACTCAAGGTCCTGGCTGCTCAGTGCTCACGGTTCTGGGTGCTCAGTCCTCGGGGTGCTCCGTGCTCAGTGCTCAGGGTGTTGGGTGCTCAGTACTCAGGGTGCTCGGTGCTCAGTACTAAGGGTGCTCAGTGCTCAGTACTCAGGGTGCTCAGTGCTCAGTGCTCGGGGTGCTGGGTGCTCAGTGCTCGGGGTGCTGGGTGCTCAGTACTCAGGGTGCTGTGTGCTCAGTACTCAGGGTGCTGGGTGCTCAGTGCTAGGGGTGCTCGGTGCTCAGTACGTTGGGTGCTCAGTACTCAGGGTGCTGGGTGCTCAGTGCTCAGGGTGCTGGGTGCTCAGTGCTCAGGGTGCTGGGTGCTCAGTGCTCAGGGTGCTGGGTGCTCAGTGCTTGGGGTGCTGGGTGCTTAGTGCTCAGGGTGCTGGGTTCTCAGTGCTCAGGGTGCTGGGTGCTCAGTACTCGGGGTGCTCAGTGCTCAGTACTCAGGGTGCTGGGTGCTCAGTACTCAGGGTCCTGGGTGCTCAGTACTCAGGGTGCTCAGTGCTAAGTACTCAGGGTGCTGGGTGCTCAGTACTCAGGGTGCTGGGTGCTCAGTGCACAGGGTGCTGGGTGCTCAGTACTCAGGGTGCTGGGTGCTCAGTGCTCAGGGTGCTGGGTGCTCAGTACTCAGGGTGCTGGGTGCTCAGTGCTCAGGGTGCTCAGTACTCGGGGTGCTGGGTGCTCAGTGCTCGGGGTGCTGGGTTCTCAGTACTCAGGGTGCTCAGTACTCAGGGTGCTGGCTGCTCAGTGCTCAGGGTGCTGGGTGCTCAGTGCTCAGGGTGATCGTTGCTCAGTACTCAGGATGCTGGGTGCTCAGTACTCAGGGTGCTGGGTGCTCAGTACTCAGGGTGCTGGGTGCTCAGTCCTCAGGGTGCTCAGTGCTCAGGGTGCTGGGTGCTCAGTGCTCGGGGTGCTCGGTGCCCAGTACTCAGGGTGCTGAGTGCTCAGTACTCAGGGTGCTGGGTGCTCAGTGCTCGGGGTGCTGGGTGTTCAGTACTCAGGGTGCTGGGTGCTCAGTGCTCAGGGTGCTGGGTGCTCAGTGCTCGGGGTACTGGGTGCTCAGTACTCAGGGTGCTGGGTGCTCAGTACTCAGGGTGCTGGGTGCTCAGTGCTCGGGGTGCTGGGTGCGCAGTGCTCAGGGTGCTGGGTGCTCAGGACTCAGGGTGCTGGGTGCTCAGTGCTCGGGGTGCTCGGTGCTCTGTACTCAAGGTGCTGGCTGCTCAGTGCTCACGGTGCTGGGTGCTCAGTCCTCGGGATGCTCCGTGCTCAGTGCTCAGGGTGCTGGGTGCTCAGTACTCAGGGTGCTCGGTGCTCAGTACTAAGGGTGCTCAGTGCTCAGTATTCAGGGTGCTCAGTGCTCAGTGCTCGGTGTGCTGGGTGCTCAGTGCTCCGGCTGCTGGGTGCTCAGTACTCAGGGTGCTGGGTGCTCAGTGCTAGGGGTGCTCGGTGCTCAGTACGTTGGGTGCTCAGTACTCAGGGTGCTGGGTGCTCAGTGCTCAGGGTGCTGGGTGCTCAGTACTCAGGGTGCTGGGTGCTCAGTGCTCGGGGTGCTCGGTGCTCAGTACTCAGGGTGCTGGGTGCTCAGTACTCAGGTTGCTGGGTGCTCAGTGCTCAGGGTTATCGGTGCTCAGTCCTCAGGGTGCTCAGTACTCAGGGTGCTGGGTGCTCAGTGCTCGGGGTGCTGCGTGCTCAGTGCTGAGGGTGCTGGGTGCTCTGTCATCGGGGTGCTGGGTGCTCAGTACTCAGGGTGCTCAGTGCTCGGGGAGCTCGGTGCTCAGTACTCAGGGTGCTGGGAGCTCAGTACTCAGTGCTCGGGGTCCTGGGTGCTCCGTGCTTGGGGTGCTGGGTGCTCAGCGCTCTGGGTGCTTAGTGCTCAGTACTCAGGGTGCTGGGTGCTCAGTACTCAGGGTGCTCAGTGCACGGGGTGCTGGGTGCTCAGTACTCAGGGTGCTGGGTGCTCAGTACTCAGGGTGCTGGGTGCTAATTCTCGGGGTGCTGGGTGCTCAGTGCTCGGGGTGCTGTTTGCTCAGTACTCGGGGTGCTGGGTGCTCAGTGCTCAGCGTGCTGGGTGCTCAGTACTCAGGGTGCTCTGTTCTCAGTACTCAGGCTGCTGGGTGCTCATGCTCGGGGAGCTGGGTGCTCAATGCTCGGGGTGCTGGGTGCTCAGTGCTTGGGGTGCTGGGTGCTCAGTACTCAGGGTGCTGGGTGCTCAGTACTCAGGGTGCTGGGTGCTCAGTGCTCCGGGTGCTCGGTGCTCAGTACTCAGGGTGCTGGGTGCTCAGTCCTCGGGGTGCTGGGTGCTCAGTGCTCAGGGTGCTTGGTGCTCAGTGCTCGGGGTGCTGGGTGCTCAGTGCTCAGGATGCTGGCTGCTCAGTGCTCAGGGTGCTGGGTGCTCAGTACTCAGGGTGCTCGGTGCTCAGTACTCAGGGTGCTCAGCGCTCAGTACTCAGCGTGCTGGGTGCTCAGTGCTCAGGGTCCTTGGTGCTCAGTACTCAGGGTGCTCCGTGCTCAGTATTCAGCGTGCTTTGTGCTCAGTGCTCAGGGTGCTGGGTGCTCATTACTCAGGGTGCTGGGTGCTCAGTACGCGGGGTGCTCGATGCTCAGTACTCTTGGTGCTGGGTGCTCAGTACTCAGGGTGCTGGGTGCTCAGTGCTCGGGGTGCTCGGTGCTCAGTGCTCAGAATGCTCGGTGCTCAGTACTCTTGGTGTTGGGTGCTCAGTACTCAGGGTGCTGGGTGCTCAGTCCTCGGGGTGCTCGGTGCTCAGTATTCAGGGTGCTGGGTGCTCAGTGCTCAGGGTGCTGGGTGCTCAGTACTCAGGGTGCTCAGTGCTCAGGGTGCTGGGTGCTCAGTGCTCGGGGTGCAGGGTGCTCAGTACTCCGGATGCTCGGTGCTCAGTACTCAGGGTGCTGGGTGCTCAGTACTCAGGGTGCTCTGTGCTCAGTACTCAGGGTGCTCGGTGCTCAGTACTCAGGGTTCTGGGTGCTCAGTGCTCAGTGTGCTGGGTGCAAAGTACTCAGGGTGCTGGGTGCTCAGTACTCAGGGTGCTGGGTGCTCAGTGCTCAGGGTCCTGGTTGCTCAGTACTCAGGGTGCTGGGTGCTCAGTGCTCAGGGTGCTGGGTGCTCAGTGCTCAGGGTGCTGAGTGCTCAGTGCTCAGGGTGCTGGGTGCTCAGTGCTTGGGGTGCTGGGTGCTCAGTGCTCAGGGTGCTGGGTTCTCAGTGCTCAGGGTGCTGGGTGCTCAGTACTCGGGGTGCTCGGTGCTCAGTACTCAGGGTGCTGGGTGCTCAGTACTCAGGGTGCTGGGTGCTCAGTACTCAGGGTGCTCGGTGCTAAGTACTCAGGGTGCTGGGTGCTCAGTACTCAGGGTGCTGGGTGCTCAGTGCTCAGGGTGCTGGGTGCTCAGTACTCAGGGTGCTGGGTGCTCAGTGCTCAGTGTGCTGGGTGCTCAGTACTCAGGGTGCTGGGTGCTCAGTGCTCAGGGTGCTCAGTACTCGGGGTGCTGGGCGCTCAGTTCTCGGGGTGCTGGGTGCTCAATACTCAGGGTGCTCAGTACTCAGGGTGCTGGGTGCTCAGTGCTCGGGGTGCTGGGTGCTCAGTGCTCAGGGTGATCGGTGCTCAGTACTCAGTATGCTGGGTGCTCAGTACTCAGGGTGCTGGGTGCTCAGTACTCAGGGTGCTGGGTGCTCAGTCCTCAGTGTGCTCAGTGCTCAGGGTGCTGGGTGCTCAGTGCTCGGGGTGCTCGGTTCTCAGTACTCAGGCTGCTGAGTGCTCAGTACTCAGGGTGCTGGGTGCTCAGTGCTCGGGGTGCTGGGTGCTCAGTACTCAGGGTGCTGGGTTCTCAGTGCTCAGGGTGCTGGGTGCTCAGTGCTCGGGGTACTGGGTGCTCAGTACTCAGGGTGCTGGGTGCTCAGTACTCAGGGTGCTGGGTGCTCAGTGCTCGGGGTGCTCGGTGCTCAGTACTCAAGGTGCAGGCTGCTCAGTGCTCGGGGTGCTCCGTGCTCAGTACTAAGGGTGCTCAGTGCTCAGTACTCAGGGTGCTCAGTGCTCAGTGCTCGGGGTGCTGGGTGCTCAGTGCTCGGTGTGCTGGGTGCTCAGTACTAAGGGTGCTGGGTGCTCACTACTCAGGGTGCTGGGTGCTCAGTGCTAGGGGTGCTCGGTGCTCAGTACGTTGGGTGCTCAGTACTCAGGGTGCTGGGTGCTCAGTGCTCAGGGTGCTGGGTGCTCAGTGCTAAGGGTGCTGGGTGCTCAGTGCTCAGGGTGCTGGGTGCTCAGTACTCAGGGTGCTGGGTGCTCAGTGCTCGGGGTGCTTGGTGCTCAGTACTCAGGGTGCTGGGTGCTCAGTACTCAGGGTGCTGGGTGCTCAGTGCTCAGGGTTATCGGTGCTCACTCCTCAGGGTGCTCAGTACTCAGGGTGCTGGGTGCTCAGTGCTCGGGGTGCTGCGTGCTCAGTGCTGAGGGTGTTGGGTGCTCTGTCATCGGGGTGCTGTTTGCTCAGTACTCAGGGTGCTCAGTGCTCGGGGAGCTCGGTGCTCAGTACTCAGGGTGCTGGGTGCTCAGTACTCAGTGCTCAGGGTCCTGGGTGCTCCGTGCTTGGTTTCCTGGGTGCTCAGCGCTCTGGGTGCTTAGCGCTCAGTACTCAGGGTGCTGGGTGCTCAGTACTCAGGGTGCTCAGTGCACGAGGTGCTGGGTGCTCAGTGCTCAGGGTGCTGGGTGCTCAGTACTCAGGGTGCTCAGTGCTCACGGTGCTGGGTGCTCAGTGCTCGGGGTGCAGGGTGCTCAGTACTCCGGATGCTCGGTGCTCAGTACTCAGGGTGCTGGGTGCTCAGTACTCAGGGTGCTGGGTGCTCAGTACTGAGGGTGCTCGGTGCTCAGTACTCAGGGTTCTGGGTGCTCAGTGCTCAGTGTGCTGGGTGCTAAGTACTCAGGGTGCTGGGTGCTCAGTACTCAGGGTGCTGGGTGCTCAGTGCTCAGGGTCCTGGTTGCTCAGTACTCAGGGTGCTGGGTGCTCAGTGCTCAGGGTGCTGGGTGCTCAGTGCTCAGGGTGCTGAGTGCTCAGTGCTCAGGGTGCTGGGTGCTCAGTGCTTGGGGTGCTGGGTGCTCAGTGCTCAGGGTGCTGGGTTCTCAGTGCTCAGGGTGCTGGGTGCTCAGTACTCGGGGTGCTCGGTGCTCAGTACTCAGGGTGCTGTGTGCTCAGTACTCAGGGTGCTGGGTGCTCAGTACTCAGGGTGCTCGGTGCTAAGTACTCAGGGTGCTGGTTGCTCAGTACTCAGGGTGCTGGGTGCTCAGTGCTCAGGGTGCTGGGTGCTCAGTACTCAGGGTGCTGGGTGCTCAGTGCTCAGTGTGCTGGGTGCTCAGTACTCAGGGTGCTGGGTGCTCAGTGCTCAGGGTGCTCAGTACTCGGGGTGCTGGGCGCTCAGTGCTCGGGGTGCTGGGTGCTCAATACTCAGGGTGCTCAGTACTCAGGGTGCTGGGTGCTCAGTGCTCGGGGTGCTGGGTGCTCAGTGCTCAGGGTGATCGGTGCTCAGTACTCAGTATGCTGGGTGCTCAGTACTCAGGGTGCTGGGTGCTCAGTACTCAGGGTGCTGGGTGCTCAGTCCTCAGTGTGCTCAGTGCTCAGGCTGCTGGGTGCTCAGTGCTCGGGGTGCTCGGTTCTCAGTACTCAGGCTGCTGAGTGCTCAGTACTCAGGGTGCTGGGTGCTCAGTGCTCGGGGTGCTGGGTGCTCAGTACTCAGGGTGCTGGGTTCTCAGTGCTCAGGGTGCTGGGTGCTCAGTGCTCGGGGTACTGGGTGCTCAGTACTCAGGGTGCTGGGTGCTCAGTACTCAGGGTGCTGGGTGCTCAGTGCTCGGGGTGCTCGGTGCTCAGTACTCAAGGTGCTGGCTGCTCAGTGCTCGGGGTGCTCGGTGCTCAGTACTAAGGGTGCTCAGTGCTCAGTACTCAGGGTGCTCAGTGCTCAGTGCTCGGGGTGCTGGGTGCTCAGTGCTCGGTGTGCTGGGTGCTCAGTACTCAGGGTGCTGGGTGCTCACTACTCAGGGTGCTGGGTGCTCAGTGCTAGGGGTGCTCGGTGCTCAGTACGTTGGGTGCTCAGTACTCAGGGTGCTGGGTGCTCAGTGCTCAGGGTGCTGGGTGCTCAGTGCTAAGGGTGCTGGGTGCTCAGTGCTCAGGGTGCTGGGTGCTCAGTACTCAGGGTGCTGGGTGCTCAGTGCTCGGGGTGCTCGGTGCTCAGTACTCAGGGTGCTGGGTGCTCAGTACTCAGGGTGCTGGGTGCTCAGTGCTCAGGGTTATCGGTGCTCACTCCTCAGGGTGCTCAGTACTCAGGGTGCTGGGTGCTCAGTGCTCAGGGTGCTGGGTGCTCAGTACTCAGGGTGCTCGGTGCTCATTACTAAGGGTGGTCAGTGCTCAGTACTCAGGGTGCTCAGTGCTCAGTGCTCGGGGTGCTGGGTGCTCAGTGCTCGGGGTGCTGGGTGCTCAGTACTCAGGGTGCTGGGTGCTCAGTACTCAGGGTGCTGGGTGCTCAGTGCTAGGGGTGCTCGGTGCTCAGTACGTTGGGTGCTCAGTACTCAGGGTGCTGGGTGCTCAGTGCTCAGGGTGCTGGGTGCTCAGTGCTCAGGGTGCTGGGTGCTCAGTGCTCAGGGTGCTGGGTGCTCAGTGCTTGGGGTGCTGGGTGCTCAGTGCTCAGGGTGCTGGGTGCTCAGTGCTTGGGGTGCTGGGTGCTCAGTACTCAGGGTGCTGGGTGCTCAGTGCTCAGGGTGCTGGGTGCTCAGTGCTCAGGGTGCTGGGTGCTCAGTGCTCAGGGTGCTGGGTGCTCAGTGCTTGGGGTGCTGTGTGCTCAGTACTCAGGGTGCTGGGTACTCAGTGCTCAGGGTGCTCGGTGCTCAGTACTCAGGGTGCTGGGTGCTCAGTGCTCAGGTTGCTGGGTGCTAAGTACTCAGGGTGCTGGGTGCTCCGTACTCAGGGTGCTGGGTGCTCAGTGCTCAGGGTGCTGGGTGCTCAGTACTCAGGGTGCTGGGTGCTCAGTGCTCAGGGTGGTGGGTGCTCAGTACTCAGGGTGCTCAGTTCTCAGGGTGCTGGGTGCTCAGTACTCAGGGTGCTCAGTACTCAGGGTGCTGGGTGCTCAGTGCTCGGGTTGCTGGGTGCTCAGTGCTCAGGGTGATCGGTGCTCAGTACTCAGGATGCTGGGTGCTCAGTACTCAGGGTGCTGTGTGCTCATTCCTCAGGGTGCTCAGTGCTCAGGGTGCTGGGTGCTCAGTGCTCGGGGTGCAGGGTGCTCAGTACTCCGGATGCTCGGTGCACAGTACTCAGGGTGCTGGGTGTTCAGTACTCAGGGTGCTGGGTGCTCAGGCCTCAGGGTGCTGGGTGCTCAGTGCTCGGGGTGCTCGGTGCTCAGTACTCAAGGTCCTGGCTGCTCAGTGCTCACGGTTCTGGGTGCTCAGTCCTCGGGGTGCTCCGTGCTCAGTGCTCAGGGTGTTGGGTGCTCAGTACTCAGGGTGCTCGGTGCTCAGTACTAAGGGTGCTCAGTGCTCAGTACTCAGGGTGCTCAGTGCTCAGTGCTCGGGGTGCTGGGTGCTCAGTGCTCGGGGTGCTGGGTGCTCAGTACTCAGGGTGCTGTGTGCTCAGTACTCAGGGTGCTGGGTGCTCAGTGCTAGGGGTGCTCGGTGCTCAGTACGTTGGGTGCTCAGTACTCAGGGTGCTGGGTGCTCAGTGCTCAGGGTGCTGGGTGCTCAGTGCTCAGGGTGCTGGGTGCTCAGTGCTCAGGGTGCTGGGTGCTCAGTGCTTGGGGTGCTGGGAGCTTAGTGCTCAGGGTGCTGGGTTCTCAGTGCTCAGGGTGCTGGGTGCTCAGTACTCGGGGTGCTCAGTGCTCAGTACTCAGGGTGCTGGGTGCTCAGTACTCAGGGTCCTGGGTGCTCAGTACTCAGGGTGCTCGGTGCTAAGTACTCAGGGTGCTGGGTGCTCAGTACTCAGGGTGCTGGGTGCTCAGTGCTCAGGGTGCTGGGTGCTCAGTACTCAGGGTGCTGGGTGCTCAGTGCTCAGGGTGCTGGGTGCTCAGTACTCAGGGTGCTGGGTGCTCAGTGCTCAGGGTTATCGGTGCTCACTCCTCAGGGTGCTCAGTACTCAGGGTGCTGGGTGCTCAGTGCTCGGGGTGCTGCGTGCTCAGTGCTGAGGGTGCTGGGTGCTCTGTCATCGGGGTGCTGTTTGCTCAGTACTCAGGGTGCTCAGTGCTCGGGGAGCTCGGTGCTCAGTACTCAGGGTGCTGGGTGCTCAGTACTCAGTGCTCAGGGTCCTGGGTGCTCCGTGCTTGGTTTCCTGGGTGCTCAGCGCTCTGGGTGCTTAGCGCTCAGTACTCAGGGTGCTGGGTGCTCAGTACTCAGGGTGCTCAGTGCACGAGGTGCTGGGTGCTCAGTGCTCAGGGTGCTGGGTGCTCAGTACTCAGGGTGCTCAGTGCTCACGGTGCTGGGTGCTCAGTGCTCGGGGTGCAGGGTGCTCAGTACTCCGGATGCTCGGTGCTCAGTACTCAGGGTGCTGGGTGCTCAGTACTCAGGGTGCTGGGTGCTCAGTACTCAGGGTGCTCGGTGCTCAGTACTCAGGGTTCTGGGTGCTCAGTGCTCAGTGTGCTGGGTGCTAAGTACTCAGGGTGCTGGGTGCTCAGTACTCAGGGTGCTGGGTGCTCAGTGCTCAGGGTCCTGGTTGCTCAGTACTCAGGGTGCTGGGTGCTCAGTGCTCAGGGTGCTGGGTGCTCAGTGCTCAGGGTGATGAGTGCTCAGTGCTCAGGGTGCTGGGTGCTCAGTGCTTGGGGTGCTGGGTGCTCAGTGCTCAGGGTGCTGGGTTCTCAGTGCTCAGGGTGCTGGGTGCTCAGTACTCGGGGTGCTCGGTGCTCAGTACTCAGGGTGCTGTGTGCTCAGTACTCAGGGTGCTGGGTGCTCAGTACTCAGGGTGCTCGGTGCTAAGTACTCAGGGTGCTGGTTGCTCAGTACTCAGGGTGCTGGGTGCTCAGTGCTCAGGGTGCTGGGTGCTCAGTACTCAGGGTGCTGGGTGCTCAGTGCTCAGTGTGCTGGGTGCTCAGTACTCAGGGTGCTGGGTGCTCAGTGCTCAGGGTGCTCAGTACTCGGGGTGCTGGGCGCTCAGTGCTCGGGGTGCTGGGTGCTCAATACTCAGGGTGCTCAGTACTCAGGGTGCTGGGTGCTCAGTGCTCGGGGTGCTGGGTGCTCAGTGCTCAGGGTGATCGGTGCTCAGTACTCAGTATGCTGGGTGCTCAGTACTCAGGGTGCTGGGTGCTCAGTACTCAGGGTGCTGGGTGCTCAGTCCTCAGTATGCTCAGTGCTCAGGCTGCTGGGTGCTCAGTGCTCGGGGTGCTCGGTTCTCAGTACTCAGGCTGCTGAGTGCTCAGTACTCAGGGTGCTGGGTGCTCAGTGCTCGGGGTGCTGGGTGCTCAGTACTCAGGGTGCTGGGTTCTCAGTGCTCAGGGTGCTGGGTGCTCAGTGCTCGGGGTACTGGGTGCTCAGTACTCAGGGTGCTGGGTGCTCAGTACTCAGGGTGCTGGGTGCTCAGTGCTCGGGGTGCTCGGTGCTCAGTACTCAAGGTGCTGGCTGCTCAGTGCTCGGGGTGCTCGGTGCTCAGTACTAAGGGTGCTCAGTGCTCAGTACTCAGGGTGCTCAGTGCTCAGTGCTCGGGGTGCTGGGTGCTCAGTGCTCGGTGTGCTGGGTGCTCAGTACTCAGGGTGCTGGGTGCTCACTACTCAGGGTGCTGGGTGCTCAGTGCTAGGGGTGCTCGGTGCTCAGTACGTTGGGTGCTCAGTACTCAGGGTGCTGGGTGCTCAGTGCTCAGGGTGCTGGGTGCTCAGTGCTAAGGGTGCTGGGTGCTCAGTGCTCAGGGTGCTGGGTGCTCAGTACTCAGGGTGCTGGGTGCTCAGTGCTCGGGGTGCTCGGTGCTCAGTACTCAGGGTGCTGGGTGCTCAGTACTCAGGGTGCTGGGTGCTCAGTGCTCAGGGTTATCGGTGCTCACTCCTCAGGGTGCTCAGTACTCAGGGTGCTGGGTGCTCAGTGCTCAGGGTGCTGGGTGCTCAGTACTCAGGGTGCTCGGTGCTCATTACTAAGTGTGCTCAGTGCTCAGTACTCAGGGTGCTCAGTGCTCAGTGCTCGGGGTGCTGGGTGCTCAGTGCTCGGGGTGCTGGGTGCTCAGTACTCAGGGTGCTGGGTGCTCAGTACTCAGGGTGCTGGGTGCTCAGTGCTAGGGGTGCTCGGTGCTCAGTACGTTGGGTGCTCAGTACTCAGGGTGCTGGGTGCTCAGTGCTCAGGGTGCTGGGTGCTCAGTGCTCAGGGTGCTGGGTGCTCAGTGCTCAGGGTGCTGGGTGCTCAGTGCTTGGGGTGCTGGGTGCTCAGTGCTCAGGGTGCTGGGTGCTCAGTGCTTGGGGTGCTGGGTGCTCAGTACTCAGGGTGCTGGGTGCTCAGTGCTCAGGGTGCTGGGTGCTCAGTGCTCAGGGTGCTGGGTGCTCAGTGCTCAGGGTGCTGGGTGCTCAGTGCTTGGGGTGCTGTGTGCTCAGTACTCAGGGTGCTGGGTACTCAGTGCTCAGGGTGCTCGGTGCTCAGTACTCAGGGTGCTGGGTGCTCAGTGCTCAGGTTGCTGGGTGCTAAGTACTCAGGGTGCTGGGTGCTCCCTACTCAGGGTGCTGGGTGCTCAGTGCTCAGGGTGCTGGGTGCTCAGTACTCAGGGTGCTGGGTGCTCAGTGCTCAGGGTGGTGGGTGCTCAGTACTCAGGGTGCTCAGTTCTCAGGGTGCTGGGTGCTCAGTACTCAGGGTGCTCAGTACTCAGGGTGCTGGGTGCTCAGTGCTCGGGTTGCTGGGTGCTCAGTGCTCAGGGTGATCGGTGCTCAGTACTCAGGATGCTGGGTGCTCAGTACTCAGGGTGCTGGGTGCTCATTCCTCAGGGTGCTCAGTGCTCAGGGTGCTGGGTGCTCAGTGCTCGGGGTGCAGGGTGCTCAGTACTCCGGATGCTCGGTGCACAGTACTCAGGGTGCTGGGTGTTCAGTACTCAGGGTGCTGGGTGCTCAGGCCTCAGGGTGCTGGGTGCTCAGTGCTCGGGGTGCTCGGTGCTCAGTACTCAAGGTCCTGGCTGCTCAGTGCTCACGGTTCTGGGTGCTCAGTCCTCGGGGTGCTCCGTGCTCAGTGCTCAGGGTGTTGGGTGCTCAGTACTCAGGGTGCTCGGTGCTCAGTACTAAGGGTGCTCAGTGCTCAGTACTCAGGGTGCTCAGTGCTCAGTGCTCGGGGTGCTGGGTGCTCAGTGCTCGGGGTGCTGGGTGCTCAGTACTCAGGGTGCTGTGTGCTCAGTACTCAGGGTGCTGGGTGCTCAGTGCTAGGGGTGCTCGGTGCTCAGTACGTTGGGTGCTCAGTACTCAGGGTGCTGGGTGCTCAGTGCTCAGGGTGCTGGGTGCTCAGTGCTCAGGGTGCTGGGTGCTCAGTGCTCAGGGTGCTGGGTGCTCAGTGCTTGGGGTGCTGGGAGCTTAGTGCTCAGGGTGCTGGGTTCTCAGTGCTCAGGGTGCTGGGTGCTCAGTACTCGGGGTGCTCAGTGCTCAGTACTCAGGGTGCTGGGTGCTCAGTACTCAGGGTCCTGGGTGCTCAGTACTCAGGGTGCTCGGTGCTAAGTACTCAGGGTGCTGGGTGCTCAGTACTCAGGGTGCTGGGTGCTCAGTGCTCAGGGTGCTGGGTGCTCAGTACTCAGGGTGCTGGGTGCTCAGTGCTCAGGGTGCTGGGTGCTCAGTACTCAGGGTGCTGGGTGCTCAGTGCTCAGGGTGCTCAGTACTCGGGGTGCTGGGTGCTCAGTGCTCGGGGTGCTGGGTTCTCAGTACTCAGGGTGGTCAGTACTCAGGGTGCTGGCTGCTCAGTGCTCAGGGTGCTGGGTGCTCAGTGCTCAGGGTGATCGTTGCTCAGTACTCAGGATGCTGGGTGCTCAGTACTCAGGGTGCTGGGTGCTCAGTACTCAGGGTGCTGGGTGCTCAGTCCTCAGGGTGCTCAGTGCTCAGGGTGCTGGGTGCTCAGTGCTCGGGGTGCTCGGTGCCCAGTACTCAGGGTGCTGAGTGCTCAGTACTCAGGGTGCTGGGTGCTCAGTGCTCGGGGTGCTGGGTGTTCAGTACTCAGGGTGCTGGGTGCTCAGTGCTCAGGGTGCTGGGTGCTCAGTGCTCGGGGTACTGGGTGCTCAGTACTCAGGGTGCTGGGTGCTCAGTACTCAGGGTGCTGGGTGCTCAGTGCTCGGGGTGCTGGGTGCGCAGTGCTCAGGGTGCTGGGTGCTCAGGACTCAGGGTGCTGGGTGCTCAGTGCTCGGGGTGCTCGGTGCTCTGTACTCAAGGTGCTGGCTGCTCAGTGCTCACGGTGCTGGGTGCTCAGTCCTCGGGATGCTCCGTGCTCAGTGCTCAGGGTGCTGGGTGCTCAGTACTCAGGGTGCTCGGTGCTCAGTACTAAGGGTGCTCAGTGCTCAGTATTCAGGGTGCTCAGTGCTCAGTGCTCGGTGTGCTGGGTGCTCAGTGCTCCGGGTGCTGGGTGCTCAGTACTCAGGGTGCTGGGTGCTCAGTGCTAGGGGTGCTCGGTGCTCAGTACGTTGGGTGCTCAGTACTCAGGGTGCTGGGTGCTCAGTGCTCAGGGTGCTGGGTGCTCAGTACTCAGGGTGCTGGGTGCTCAGTGCTCGGGGTGCTCGGTGCTCAGTACTCAGGGTGCTGGGTGCTCAGTACTCAGGTTGCTGGGTGCTCAGTGCTCAGGGTTATCGGTGCTCAGTCCTCAGGGTGCTCAGTACTCAGGGTGCTGGGTGCTCAGTGCTCGGGGTGCTGCGTGCTCAGTGCTGAGGGTGCTGGGTGCTCTGTCATCGGGGTGCTGGGTGCTCAGTACTCAGGGTGCTCAGTGCTCGGGGAGCTCGGTGCTCAGTACTCAGGGTGCTGGGAGCTCAGTACTCAGTGCTCGGGGTCCTGGGTGCTCCGTGCTTGGGGTGCTGGGTGCTCAGCGCTCTGGGTGCTTAGTGCTCAGTACTCAGGGTGCTGGGTGCTCAGTACTCAGGGTGCTCAGTGCACGGGGTGCTGGGTGCTCAGTACTCAGGGTGCTGGGTGCTCAGTACTCAGGGTGCTGGGTGCTAATTCTCGGGGTGCTGGGTGCTCAGTGCTCGGGGTGCTGTTTGCTCAGTACTCGGGGTGCTGGGTGCTCAGTGCTCAGCGTGCTGGGTGCTCAGTACTCAGGGTGCTCTGTTCTCAGTACTCAGGCTGCTGGGTGCTCATGCTCGGGGAGCTGGGTGCTCAATGCTCGGGGTGCTGGGTGCTCAGTGCTTGGGGTGCTGGGTGCTCAGTACTCAGGGTGCTGGGTGCTCAGTACTCAGGGTGCTGGGTGCTCAGTGCTCCGGGTGCTCGGTGCTCAGTACTCAGGGTGCTGGGTGCTCAGTCCTCGGGGTGCTGGGTGCTCAGTGCTCAGGGTGCTTGGTGCTCAGTGCTCGGGGTGCTGGGTGCTCAGTGCTCAGGATGCTGGCTGCTCAGTGCTCAGGGTGCTGGGTGCTCAGTACTCAGGGTGCTCGGTGCTCAGTACTCAGGGTGCTCAGCGCTCAGTACTCAGCGTGCTGGGTGCTCAGTGCTCAGGGTCCTTGGTGCTCAGTACTCAGGGTGCTCCGTGCTCAGTATTCAGCGTGCTTTGTGCTCAGTGCTCAGGGTGCTGGGTGCTCATTACTCAGGGTGCTGGGTGCTCAGTACTCGGGGTGCTCGATGCTCAGTACTCTTGGTGCTGGGTGCTCAGTACTCAGGGTGCTGGGTGCTCAGTGCTCGGGGTGCTCGGTGCTCAGTGCTCAGGATGCTCGGTGCTCAGTACTCTTGGTGCTGGGTGCTCAGTACTCAGGGTGCTGGGTGCTCAGTCCTCGGGGTGCTCGGTGCTCAGTACTCAGGGTGCTGGGTGCTCAGTGCTCAGGGTGCTGGGTGCTCAGTACTCAGGGTGCTCAGTGCTCAGGGTGCTGGGTGCTCAGTGCTCGGGGTGCAGGGTGCTCAGTACTCCGGATGCTCGGTGCTCAGTACTCAGGGTGCTGGGTGCTCAGTACTCAGGGTGCTGGGTGCTCAGTACTCAGGGTGCTCGGTGCTCAGTACTCAGGGTTCTGGGTGCTCAGTGCTCAGTGTGCTGGGTGCTAAGTACTCAGGGTGCTGGGTGCTCAGTACTCAGGGTGCTGGGTGCTCAGTGCTCAGGGTCCTGGTTGCTCAGTACTCAGGGTGCTGGGTGCTCAGTGCTCAGGGTGCTGGGTGCTCAGTGCTCAGGGTGCTGAGTGCTCAGTGCTCAGGGTGCTGGGTGCTCAGTGCTTGGGGTGCTGGGTGCTCAGTGCTCAGGGTGCTGGGTTCTCAGTGCTCAGGGTGCTGGGTGCTCAGTACTCGGGGTGCTCGGTGCTCAGTACTCAGGGTGCTGGGTGCTCAGTACTCAGGGTGCTGGGTGCTCAGTACTCAGGGTGCTCGGTGCTAAGTACTCAGGGTGCTGGGTGCTCAGTACTCAGGGTGCTGGGTGCTCAGTGCTCAGGGTGCTGGGTGCTCAGTACTCATGGTGCTGGGTGCTCAGTGCTCAGTGTGCTGGGTGCTCAGTACTCAGGGTGCTGGGTGTTCAGTGCTCAGGGTGCTCAGTACTCGGGGTGCTGGGCGCTCAGTGCTCGGGGTGCTGGGTGCTCAATACTCAGGGTGCTCAGTACTCAGGGTGCTGGGTGCTCAGTGCTCGGGGTGCTGGGTGCTCAGTGCTCAGGGTGATCGGTGCTCAGTACTCAGTATGCTGGGTGCTCAGTACTCAGGGTGCTGGGTGCTCAGTACTCAGGGTGCTGGGTGCTCAGTCCTCAGTGTGCTCAGTGCTCAGGGTGCTGGGTGCTCAGTGCTCGGGGTGCTCGGTTCTCAGTACTCAGGCTGCTGAGTGCTCAGTACTCAGGGTGCTGGGTGCTCAGTGCTCGGGGTGCTGGGTGCTCAGTACTCAGGGTGCTGGGTTCTCAGTGCTCAGGGTGCTGGGTGCTCAGTGCTCGGGGTACTGGGTGCTCAGTACTCAGGGTGCTGGGTGCTCAGTACTCAGGGTGCTGGGTGCTCAGTGCTCGGGGTGCTCGGTGCTCAGTACTCAAGGTGCTGGCTGCTCAGTGCTCGGGGTGCTCCGTGCTCAGTACTAAGGGTGCTCAGTGCTCAGTACTCAGGGTGCTCAGTGCTCAGTGCTCGGGGTGCTGGGTGCTCAGTGCTCGGTGTGCTGGGTGCTCAGTACTCAGGGTGCTGGGTGCTCACTACTCAGGGTGCTGGGTGCTCAGTGCTAGGGGTGCTCGGTGCTCAGTACGTTGGGTGCTCAGTACTCAGGGTGCTGGGTGCTCAGTGCTCAGGGTGCTGGGTGCTCAGTGCTAAGGGTGCTGGGTGCTCAGTGCTCAGGGTGCTGGGTGCTCAGTACTCAGGGTGCTGGGTGCTCAGTGCTCGGGGTGCTCGGTGCTCCGTACTCAGGGTGCTGGGTGCTCAGTACTCAGGGTGCTGGGTGCTCAGTGCTCAGGGTTATCGGTGCTCACTCCTCAGGGTGCTCAGTACTCAGGGTGCTGGGTGCTCAGTGCTCGGGGTGCTGCGTGCTCAGTGCTGAGGGTGCTGGGTGCTCTGTCATCGGGGTGCTGTTTGCTCAGTACTCAGGGTGCTCAGTGCTTGGGGAGCTCGGTGCTCAGTACTCAGGGTGCTGGGTGCTCAGTACTCAGGGTGCTGGGTGCTCAGTGCTCCGGGTGCTCGGTGCTCAGTACTCAGGGTGCTGGGTGCTCAGTCCTCGGGGTGCTGGGTGCTCAGTGCTCAGGGTGCTTGGTGCTCAGTGCTCGGGGTGCTGGGTGCTCAGTACTCAGGGTGCTGGGTGCTCAGTGCTCGGGGTGCTCGGTGCTCAGTGCTCAGGATGCTCGGTGCTCAGTACTCTTGGTGCTGGGTGCTCAGTACTCAGGGTGCTGGGTGCTCAGTCCTCGGGGTGCTCGGTGCTCAGTACTCAGGGTGCTGGGTGCTCAGTGCTCAGGGTGCTGGGTGCTCAGTACTCAGGGTGCTCAGTGCTCAGGGTGCTGGGTGCTCAGTGCTCGGGGTGCAGGGTGCTCAGTACTCCGGATGCTCGGTGCTCAGTACTCAGGGTGCTGGGTGCTCAGTACTCAGGGTGCTGGGTGCTCAGTACTCAGGGTGCTCGGTGCTCAGTACTCAGGGTTCTGGGTGCTCAGTGCTCAGTGTGCTGGGTGCTAAGTACTCAGGGTGCTGGGTGCTCAGTACTCAGGGTGCTGGGTGCTCAGTGCTCAGGGTCCTGGTTGCTCAGTACTCAGGGTGCTGGGTGCTCAGTGCTCAGGGTGCTGGGTGCTCAGTGCTCAGGGTGCTGAGTGCTCAGTGCTCAGGGTGCTGGGTGCTCAGTGCTTGGGGTGCTGGGTGCTCAGTGCTCAGGGTGCTGGGTTCTCAGTGCTCAGGGTGCTGGGTGCTCAGTACTCGGGGTGCTCGGTGCTCAGTACTCAGGGTGCTGGGTGCTCAGTACTCAGGGTGCTGGGTGCTCAGTACTCAGGGTGCTCGGTGCTAAGTACTCAGGGTGCTGGGTGCTCAGTACTCAGGGTGCTGGGTGCTCAGTGCTCAGGGTGCTGGGTGCTCAGTACTCATGGTGCTGGGTGCTCAGTGCTCAGTGTGCTGGGTGCTCAGTACTCAGGGTGCTGGGTGTTCAGTGCTCAGGGTGCTCAGTACTCGGGGTGCTGGGCGCTCAGTGCTCGGGGTGCTGGGTGCTCAATACTCAGGGTGCTCAGTACTCAGGGTGCTGGGTGCTCAGTGCTCGGGGTGCTGGGTGCTCAGTGCTCAGGGTGATCGGTGCTCAGTACTCAGTATGCTGGGTGCTCAGTACTCAGGGTGCTGGGTGCTCAGTACTCAGGGTGCTGGGTGCTCAGTCCTCAGTGTGCTCAGTGCTCAGGGTGCTGGGTGCTCAGTGCTCGGGGTGCTCGGTTCTCAGTACTCAGGCTGCTGAGTGCTCAGTACTCAGGGTGCTGGGTGCTCAGTGCTCGGGGTGCTGGGTGCTCAGTACTCAGGGTGCTGGGTTCTCAGTGCTCAGGGTGCTGGGTGCTCAGTGCTCGGGGTACTGGGTGCTCAGTACTCAGGGTGCTGGGTGCTCAGTACTCAGGGTGCTGGGTGCTCAGTGCTCGGGGTGCTCGGTGCTCAGTACTCAAGGTGCTGGCTGCTCAGTGCTCGGGGTGCTCCGTGCTCAGTACTAAGGGTGCTCAGTGCTCAGTACTCAGGGTGCTCAGTGCTCAGTGCTCGGGGTGCTGGGTGCTCAGTGCTCGGTGTGCTGGGTGCTCAGTACTCAGGGTGCTGGGTGCTCACTACTCAGGGTGCTGGGTGCTCAGTGCTAGGGGTGCTCGGTGCTCAGTACGTTGGGTGCTCAGTACTCAGGGTGCTGGGTGCTCAGTGCTCAGGGTGCTGGGTGCTCAGTGCTAAGGGTGCTGGGTGCTCAGTGCTCAGGGTGCTGGGTGCTCAGTACTCAGGGTGCTGGGTGCTCAGTGCTCGGGGTGCTCGGTGCTCCGTACTCAGGGTGCTGGGTGCTCAGTACTCAGGGTGCTGGGTGCTCAGTGCTCAGGGTTATCGGTGCTCACTCCTCAGGGTGCTCAGTACTCAGGGTGCTGGGTGCTCAGTGCTCGGGGTGCTGCGTGCTCAGTGCTGAGGGTGCTGGGTGCTCTGTCATCGGGGTGCTGTTTGCTCAGTACTCAGGGTGCTCAGTGCTTGGGGAGCTCGGTGCTCAGTACTCAGGGTGCTGGGTGCTCAGTACTCAGTGCTCAGGGTCCTGGGTGCTCCGTGCTTGGTTTGCTGGGTGCTCAGCGCTCTGGGTGCTTAGCGCTCAGTACTCAGGGTGCTGGGTGCTCAGTACTCAGGGTGCTCAGTGCACGAGGTGCTGGGTGCTCAGTGCTCAGGGTGCTGGGTGCTCAGTACTCAGGGTGCTCAGTGCTCACGGTGCTGGGTGCTCAGTGCTCGGGGTGCAGGGTGCTCAGTACTCCGGATGCTCGGTGCTCAGTACTCAGGGTGCTGGGTGCTCAGTACTCAGGGTGCTGGGTGCTCAGTACTCGGGTGCTCGGTGCTCAGTACTCAGGGTTCTGGGTGCTCAGTGCTCAGTGTGCTGGGTGCTAAGTACTCAGGGTGCTGGGTGCTCAGTACTCAGGGTGCTGGGTGCTCAGTGCTCAGGGTCCTGGTTGCTCAGTACTCAGGGTGCTGGGTGCTCAGTGCTCAGGGTGCTGGGTGCTCAGTGCTCAGGGTGCTGAGTGCTCAGTGCTCAGGGTGCTGGGTGCTCAGTGCTTGGGGTGCTGGGTGCTCAGTGCTCAGGGTGCTGGGTTCTCAGTGCTCAGGGTGCTGGGTGCTCAGTACTCGGGGTGCTCGGTGCTCAGTACTCAGGGTGCTGGGTGCTCAGTACTCAGGGTGCTGGGTGCTCAGTACTCAGGGTGCTCGGTGCTAAGTACTCAGGGTGCTGGGTGCTCAGTACTCAGGGTGCTGGGTGCTCAGTGCTCAGGGTGCTGGGTGCTCAGTACTCAGGGTGCTGGGTGCTCAGTGCTCAGTGTGCTGGGTGGTCAGTACTCAGGGTGCTGGGTGCTCAGTGCTCAGGGTGCTCAGTACTCGGGGTGCTGGGCGCTCAGTGCTCGGGGTGCTGGGTGCTCAATACTCAGGGTGCTCAGTACTCAGGGTGCTGGGTGCTCAGTGCTCGGGGTGCTGGGTGCTCAGTGCTCAGGGTGATCGGTGCTCAGTACTCAGTATGCTGGGTGCTCAGTACTCAGGGTGCTGGGTGCTCAGTACTCAGGGTGCTGGGTGCTCAGTCCTCAGTGTGCTCAGTGCTCAGGCTGCTGGGTGCTCAGTGCTCGGGGTGCTCGGTTCTCAGTACTCAGGCTGCTGAGTGCTCAGTACTCAGGGTGCTGGGTGCTCAGTGCTCGGGGTGCTGGGTGCTCAGTACTCAGGGTGCTGGGTTCTCAGTGCTCAGGGTGCTGGGTGCTCAGTGCTCGGGGTACTGGGTGCTCAGTACTCAGGGTGCTGGGTGCTCAGTACTCAGGGTGCTGGGTGCTCAGTGCTCGGGGTGCTCGGTGCTCAGTACTCAAGGTGCTGGCTGCTCAGTGCTCGGGGTGCTCGGTGCTCAGTACTAAGGGTGCTCAGTGCTCAGTACTCAGGGTGCTCAGTGCTCAGTGCTCGGGGTGCTGGGTGCTCAGTGCTCGGTGTGCTGGGTGCTCAGTACTCAGGGTGCTGGGTGCTCACTACTCAGGGTGCTGGGTGCTCAGTGCTAGGGGTGCTCGGTGCTCAGTACGTTGGGTGCTCAGTACTCAGGGTGCTGGGTGCTCAGTGCTCAGGGTGCTGGGTGCTCAGTGCTAAGGGTGCTGGGTGCTCAGTGCTCAGGGTGCTGGGTGCTCAGTACTCAGGGTGCTGGGTGCTCAGTGCTCGGGGTGCTCGGTGCTCAGTACTCAGGGTGCTGGGTGCTCAGTACTCAGGGTGCTGGGTGCTCAGTGCTCAGGGTTATCGGTGCTCACTCCTCAGGGTGCTCAGTACTCAGTGTGCTGGGTGCTCAGTGCTCGGGGTGCTGCGTGCTCAGTGCTGAGGGTGCTGGGTGCTCTGTCATCGGGGTGCTGTTTGCTCAGTACTCAGGGTGCTCAGTGCTCGGGGAGCTCGGTGCTCAGTACTCAGGGTGCTGGGTGCTCAGTACTCAGTGCTCAGGGTCCTGGGTGCTCCGTGCTTGGGGTGCTGGGTGCTCAGCGCTCTGGGTGCTTAGCGCTCAGTACTCAGGGTGCTGGGTGCTCAGTACTCAGGGTGCTCAGTGCACGAGGTGCTGGGTGCTCAGTACTCAGGGTGCTGGGTGCTCAGTACTCAGGGTGCTGGGTGCTAATTCTCGGGGTGCTTTGTGCTCAGTGCTCAGCGTGCTGGGTGCTCAGTACTCTGTGTGCTCTGTTCTCAGTACTCAGGCGGCTGGGTGCTCATTCTCGGGGTGCTGGGTGCTCAGTGCTCGGGGTGCTGGTTGCTCAGTGCTCGGGGTGCTGGGTGCTCAGTACTCAGGGTGCTGGGTGCTCAGTACTCAGGGTGCTGGGTGCTCAGTTCTCGGGGTGCTCGGTGCTCAGTACTCAGGGTGCTGGGTGCTCAGTACTCGGGGTGCTGGGTGCTCAGTGCTCAGGGTGCTGGGTGCTCAGTGCTCGGGGTGCTGGGTGCTCAGTGCTCAGGATGCTGGCTGCTCAGTGCTCAGGGTGCTGGGTGCTCAGTACTCAGGGTGCTCGGTGCTCAGTACTCAGGGTGCTCAGCGCTCAGTACTCAGCGTGCTGGGTGCTCAGTGCTCAGGGTCCTTGGTGCTCAGTACTCAGGGTGCTCCGTGCTCAGTATTCAGCGTGCTTTGTGCTCAGTGCTCAGGGTGCTGGGTGCTCATTACTCAGGGTGCTGGGTGCTCAGTACTTGGGGTGCTCGGTGCTCAGTACTCTTGGTGCTGGGTGCTCAGTACTCAGGGTGCTGGGTGCTCAGTGCTCGGGGTGCTCGGTGCTCAGTGCTCAGGATGCTCTGTGCTCAGTACTCTTGGTGCTGGGTGCTCAGTACTCAGGGTGCTGGGTGCTCAGTCCTCGGGGTGCTCGGTGCTCAGTACTCAGGGTGCTTGGTGCTCAGTGCTCAGGGTGCTGGGTGCTCAGTACTCAGGGTGCTCAGTGCTCAGGGTGCTGGGTGCTCAGTGCTCGGGGTGCAGGGTGCTCAGTACTCCGGATGCTCGGTGCTCAGTACTCAGGGTGCTGGGTGCTCAGTACTCAGGGTGCTGGGTGCTCAGTACTCAGGGTGCTCGGTGCTCAGTACTCAGGGTTCTGGGTGCTCAGTGCTCAGTGTGCTGGGTGCTAAGTACTCAGGGTGCTGGGTGCTCAGTACTCAGGGTGCTGGGTGCTCAGTGCTCAGGGTCCTGGTTGCTCAGTACTCAGGGTGCTGGGTGCTCAGTGCTCAGGGTGCTGGGTGCTCAGTGCTCAGGGTGCTGAGTGCTCAGTGCTCAGGGTGCTGGGTGCTCAGTGCTTGGGGTGCTGGGTGCTCAGTGCTCAGGGTGCTGGGTTCTCAGTGCTCAGGGTGCTGGGTGCTCAGTACTCGGGGTGCTCGGTGCTCAGTACTCAGGGTGCTGGGTGCTCAGTACTCAGGGTGCTGGGTGCTCAGTACTCAGGGTGCTCGGTGCTAAGTACTCAGGGTGCTGGGTGCTCAGTACTCAGGGTGCTGGGTGCTCAGTGCTCAGGGTGCTGGGTGCTCAGTACTCAGGGTGCTGGGTGCTCAGTGCTCAGTGTGCTGGGTGCTCAGTACTCAGGGTGCTGGGTGCTCAGTGCTCAGGGTGCTCAGTACTCGGGGTGCTGGGCGCTCAGTGCTCGGGGTGCTGGGTGCTCAATACTCAGGGTGCTCAGTACTCAGGGTGCTGGGTGCTCAGTGCTCGGGGTGCTGGGTGCTCAGTGCTCAGGGTGATCGGTGCTCAGTACTCAGTATGCTGGGTGCTCAGTACTCAGGGTGCTGGGTGCTCAGTACTCAGGGTGCTGGGTGCTCAGTCCTCAGTGTGCTCAGTGCTCAGGGTGCTGGGTGCTCAGTGCTCGGGGTGCTCGGTGCTCAGTACTCAGGCTGCTGAGTGCTCAGTACTCAGGGTGCTGGGTGCTCAGTGCTCGGGGTGCTGGGTGCTCAGTACTAAGGGTGCTGGGTTCTCAGTGCTCATGGTGCTGGGTGCTCAGTGCTCGGGTTACTGGGTGCTCAGTACTCAGGGTGCTCGGTGCTCAGTACTCAGGGTGCTGG
The DNA here is from genome assembly GCF_018167655.1 of Microtus oregoni. Taxonomy (NCBI): domain Eukaryota; kingdom Metazoa; phylum Chordata; class Mammalia; order Rodentia; family Cricetidae; genus Microtus; species Microtus oregoni. The sequence goes on from NW_024543353.1 coordinate 72,618, forward strand.
GTGCTCAGTGCTTGGGGTGCTGGGTGCTCAGTGCTCAGGGTGCTGGGTGCTCAGGACTCAGGGTGCTGGGTGCTCAGTGCTCGGGGTGCTCGGTGCTCAGTACTCAAGGTGCTGGCTGCTCAGTGCTCGGGGTGCTCGGTGCTCAGTACTAAGCGTGCTCAGTGCTCAGTACTCAGGGTGCTCAGTGCTCAGTGCTCGGGGTGCTGGGTGCTCAGTGCTCGGTGTGCTGGGTGCTCAGTACTCAGGGTGCTGGGTGCTCACTACTCAGGGTGCTGGGTGCTCAGTGCTAGGGGTGCTCGGTGCTCAGTACGTTGGGTGCTCAGTACTCAGGGTGCTGGGTGCTCAGTGCTCAGGGTGCTGGGTGCTCAGTGCTAAGGGTGCTGGGTGCTCAGTGCTCAGGGTGCTGGGTGCTCAGTACTCAGGGTGCTGGGTGCTCAGTGCTCGGGGTGCTCGGTGCTCAGTACTCAGGGTGCTGGGTGCTCAGTACTCAGGGTGCTGGGTGCTCAGTGCTCAGGGTTATCGGTGCTCACTCCTCAGGGTGCTCAGTACTCAGGGTGCTGGGTGCTCAGTGCTCGGGGTGCTGCGTGCTCAGTGCTGAGGGTGCTGGGTGCTCTGTCATCGGGGTGCTGTTTGCTCAGTACTCAGGGTGCTCAGTGCTCGGGGAGCTCGGTGCTCAGTACTCAGGGTGCTGGGTGCTCAGTACTCAGTGCTCAGTGTCCTGGGTGCTCCGTGCTTAGGGTGCTGGGTGCTCAGCGCTCTGGGTGCTTAGCGCTCAGTACTCAGGGTGCTGGGTGCTCAGTACTCAGGGTGCTCAGTGCACGAGGTGCTGGGTGCTCAGTACTCAGGGTGCTGGGTGCTCAGTACTCAGGGTGCTGGGTGCTAATTCTCGGGGTGCTTTGTGCTCAGTGCTCAGCGTGCTGGGTGCTCAGTACTCTGGGTGCTCTGTTCTCAGTACTCAGGCTGCTGGGTGCTCATTCTCGGGGTGCTGGGTGCTCAGTGCTCGGGGTGCTGGTTGCTCAGTGCTCGGGGTGCTGGGTGCTCAGTACTCAGGGTGCTGGGTGCTCAGTACTCAGGGTGCTGGGTGCTCAGTTCTCGGGGTGCTCGGTGCTCAGTACTCAGGGTGCTGGGTGCTCAGTACTCGGGGTGCTGGGTGCTCAGTGCTCAGGGTGCTGGGTGCTCAGTGCTCGGGGTGCTGGGTGCTCAGTGCTCAGGGTGCTGGCTGCTCAGTGCTCAGGGTGCTGGGTGCTCAGTACTCAGGGTGCTCGGTGCTCAGTACTCAGGGTGCACAGCGCTCAGTACTCAGCGTGCTGGGTGCTCAGTGCTCAGGGTCCTTGGTGCTCAGTACTCAGGGTGCTCAGTGCTCAGTACTCAGCGTGCTTTGTGCTCAGTGCTCAGGGTGCTGGGTGCTCATTACTCAGGGTGCTGGGTGCTCAGTGCTCGGGGTGCTCGGTGCTCAGTACTCTTGGTGCTGGGTGCTCAGTACTCAGGGTGCTGGGTGCTCAGTGCTCAGGGTGCTCTGTGCTCAGTGCTCAGGATGCTTGGTGCTCAGTAGTCTTGGTCCTGGGTGCTCAGTACTCAGGGTGCTGGGTGCTCAGTGCTCGGGGTGCTCGGTGCTCAGTACTCAGGGTGCTGGGTGCTCAGTGCTCAGGGTGCTGGGTGCTCAGTACTCAGGGTGCTCAGTACTCAGTACTCAGGGTGCTGGGTGCTCAGTGCTTGGGGTGCTGGGTGCTCAGTGCTCAGGATGCTGGGTGCTCAGTGCTCGGGGTGCTGGGTGTTCAGTACTCGGGGTGCTCGGTGCTCAGTACTCAGGATGCTGGGTGCTCAGTACTCAGGGTGCTGGGTGCTCAGTACTCAGGTTGCTGGGTGCTCAGTGCTCAGGGTGCTGGGTGCTCAGTACTCAGGGTGCTGGGTGCTCAGTACTCAGGGTGCTGGGTGCTCAGTGCTCAGGGTGCTGGGTGCTCAGTGCTCGGAGTGCTCGGTGCTCAGTACTCAGGGTGCTGGGTGCTCAGTACTCAGGGTGCTGGGTGCTCAGTGCTCAGGGTGATCGGTGCTCAGTCCTCAGGGTGCTCAGTACTCAGGGTGCTGGGTGCTCAGTGCTCGTGGTGCTGGGTGCTCAGTGCTGAGGGTGCTGAGTGCTCTGTGATCGGGGTGCTGGGTGCTCAGTACTCAGGGTGCTCAGTGCTCGGGGAGCTCGGTGCTCAGTACTCAGGGTGCTGGGTGCTCAGTACTCAGTGCTCGGGGTCCTGGGTGCTCCGTGCTTGGGGTGCTGGGTGCTCAGCGCTCTGGGTGTTTAGTGCTCAGAACTCAGGGTGCTCAGTGCTCTGGGTGCTGGGTGCTCAGTACTCAGGGTGCTGGGTGCTCAGTACTCAGGGTGCTGGGTGCTCAGTGCTCAGGGTGCTGGGTGGTCAGTACTCGGGGTGCTCGGTGCTCAGTACTCAGGGTGCTGGGTGCTCAGTACTCAGGGTGCTGGGTGCTCAGTACTCAGGGTGCTCGGTGCTCAGTACTCAGGCTGCTGGGTGCTCAGTGCTCAGGGTGCTGGGTGCTAAGTACTCAGGATGCTGGGAGCTCAGTACTCAGGGTGCTGGGTGCTCAGTGCTCAGGGTGCTGGGTGCTCAGTACTCAGGGTGCTGGGTGCTCAGTGCTCAGGGTGCTGGGTGCTCAGTACTCAGGGTGCTCAGTACTCAGTGTGCTGGGTGCTCAGTACTCAGGGTGCTCAGTACTCAGGGTGCTGGGTGCTCAGTGCTCGGGGTGCTGGGTGCACAGTACTCAGGGTGCTCAGTACTCAGGGTGCTGGGTGCTCAGTGCTCGGGTTGCTGGGTGCTCAGTGCTCAGGGTGATCGGTGCTCAGTACTCAGGATACTGGGTGCTCAGTACTCAGGGTGCTGGGTGCTCAGACCTCAGAGTGCTCAGTGCTCAGGGTGCTGGGTGCTCAGTGCTCAGGGTGCTCAGTACTCGGGGTGCTGGGTGCTCAGTGCTCGGGGTGCTGGGTGCTCAGTACTCAGGGTGCTCAGTACTCAGGGTGCTATCTGCTCAGTGCTCAGGGTGCTGGGTGCTCAGTGCTCAGGGTGATCGTTGCTCAGTACTCAGGGTGCTGGGTGCTCAGTACTCGGGGTGCTGGGTGCTCAGTGCTCAGGGTGCTGGGTGCTCAGTGCTCGGGGTGCTGGGTGCTCAGTGCTCAGGATGCTGGCTGCTCAGTGCTCAGGGTGCTGGGTGCTCAGTACTCAGGGTGCTCGGTGCTCAGTACTCAGGGTGCTCAGCGCTCAGTACTCAGCGTGCTGGGTGCTCAGTGCTCAGGGTCCTTGGTGCTCAGTACTCAGGGTGCTCCGTGCTCAGTATTCAGCGTGCTTTGTGCTCAGTGCTCAGGGTGCTGGGTGCTCATTACTCAGGGTGCTGGGTGCTCAGTACTCGGGGTGCTCAGTGCTCAGTACTCTTGGTGCTGGGTGCTCAGTACTCAGGGTGCTGGGTGCTCAGTGCTCGGGGTGCTCGGTGCTCAGTGCTCAGGATGCTCGGTGCTCAGTACTCTTGGTGCTGGGTGCTCAGTACTCAGGGTGCTGGGTGCTCAGTCCTCGGGGTGCTCGGTGCTCAGTACTCAGGGTGCTGGGTGCTCAGTGCTCAGGGTGCTGGGTGCTCAGTACACAGGGTGCTCAGTGCTCAGGGTGCTGGGTGCTCAGTGCTCTTGGTGCAGGGTGCTCAGTACTCCGGATGCTCGGTGCTCAGTACTCAGGGTGCTGGGTGCTCAGTACTCAGGGTGCTGGGTGCTCAGTACTCAGGGTGCTCGGTGCTCAGTACTCAGGGTTCTGGGTGCTCAGGGCTCAGTGTGCTGGGAGCTAAGTACTCAGGGTGCTGGGTGCTCAGTACTCAGGGTGCTGGGTGCTCAGTGCTCAGGGTCCTGGTTGCTCAGTACTCAGGGTGCTGGGTGCTCAGTGCTCAGGGTGCTGGGTGCTCAGTGCTCAGGGTGCTGAGTGCTCAGTGCTCAGGGTGCTGGGTGCTCAGTGCTTGGGGTGCTGGGTGCTCAGTGCTCAGGGTGCTGGGTTCTCAGTGCTCAGGGTGCTGGGTGCTCAGTACTCGGGGTGCTGGGTGCTCAGTACTCAGGGTGCTGGGTGCTCAGTACTCAGGGTGCTCGGTGCTAAGTACTCAGGGTGCTGGGTGCTCAGTACTCAGGGTGCTGGGTGCTCAGTGCTCAGGGTGCTGGGTGCTCAGTACTCAGGGTGCTGGGTGCTCAGTGCTCAGTGTGCTGGGTGCTCAGTACTCAGGGTGCTGAGTGCTCAGTGCTCAGGGTGCTCAGTACTCGGGGTGCTGGGCGCTCAGTGCTCGGGGTGCTGGGTGCTCAATACTCAGGGTGCTCAGTACTCAGGGTGCTGGGTGCTCAGTGCTCGGGGTGCTGGGTGCTCAGTGCTCAGGGTGATCGGTGCTCAGTACTCAGAATGCTGGGTGCTCAGTACTCAGGGTGCTGGGTGCTCAGTACTCAGGGTGCTGGGTGCTCAGTCCTCAGTGTGCTCAGTGCTCAGGGTGCTGGGTGCTCAGTGCTCGGGGTGCTCGGTGCTCAGTACTCAGGCTGCTGAGTGCTCAGTACTCAGGGTGCTGGGTGCTCAGTGCTAGGGGTGCTCGGTGCTCAGTACGTTGGGTGCTCAGTACTCAGGGTGCTGGGTGCTCAGTGCTCAGGGTGCTGGGTGCTCAGTGCTAAGGGTGCTGGGTGCTCAGTGCTCAGGGTGCTGGGTGCTCAGTACTCAGGGTGCTGGGTGCTCAGTGCTCGGGGTGCTCGGTGCTCAGTACTCAGGGTGCTGGGTGCTCAGTACTCAGGGTGCTGGGTGCTCAGTGCTCAGGGTTATCGGTGCTCACTCCTCAGGGTGCTCAGTACTCAGGGTGCTGGGTGCTCAGTGCTCGGGATGCTGCGTGCACAGTGCTGAGGGTGCTGGGTGCTCTGTCATCGGGGTGCTGTTTGCTCAGTACTCAGGGTGCTCAGTGCTCGGGGAGCTCGGTGCTCAGTACTCAGGGTGCTGGGTGCTCAGTACTCAGTGCTCAGGGTCCTGGGTGCTCCGTGCTTGGGGTGCTGGGTGCTCAGCGCTCTGGGTGCTTAGCGCTCAGTACTCAGGGTGCTGGGTGCTCAGTACTCAGGGTGCTCAGTGCACGAGGTGCTGGGTGCTCAGTACTCAGGGTGCTGGGTGCTCAGTACTCAGGGTGCTGGGTGCTAATTCTCGGGGTGCTTTGTGCTCAGTGCTCAGCGTGCTGGGTGCTCAGTACTCTGGGTGCTCTTTTCTCAGTACTCAGGCTGCTGGGTGCTCATTCTCGGGGTGCTGGGTGCTCAGTGCTCGGGGTGCTGGTTGCTCAGTGCTCGGGGTGCTGGGTGCTCAGTACTCAGGGTGCTGGGTGCTCAGTACTCAGGGTGCTGGGTGCTCAGTTCTCGGGGTGCTCGGTGCTCAGTACTCAGGGTGCTGGGTGCTCAGTACTCGGGGTGCTGGGTGCTCAGTGCTCAGGGTGCTGGGTGCTCAGTGCTCGGGGTGCTGGGTGCTCAGTGCTCAGGGTGCTGGCTGCTCAGTGCTCAGGGTGCTGGGTGCTCAGTACTCAGGGTGCTCGGTGCTCAGTACTCAGGGTGCACAGCGCTCAGTACTCAGCGTGCTGGGTGCTCAGTGCTCAGGGTCCTTGGTGCTCAGTACTCAGGGTGCTCAGTGCTCAGTACTCAGCGTGCTTTGTGCTCAGTGCTCAGGGTGCTGGGTGCTCATTACTCAGGGTGCTGGGTGCTCAGTGCTCGGGGTGCTCGGTGCTCAGTACTCTTGGTGCTGGGTGCTCAGTACTCAGGGTGCTGGGTGCTCAGTGCTCAGGGTGCTCTGTGCTCAGTGCTCAGGATGCTTGGTGCTCAGTAGTCTTGGTCCTGGGTGCTCAGTACTCAGGGTGCTGGGTGCTCAGTGCTCGGGGTGCTCGGTGCTCAGTACTCAGGGTGCTGGGTGCTCAGTGCTCAGGGTGCTGGGTGCTCAGTACTCAGGGTGCTCAGTACTCAGTACTCAGGGTGCTGGGTGCTCAGTGCTTGGGGTGCTGGGTGCTCAGTGCTCAGGATGCTGGGTGCTCAGTGCTCGGGGTGCTGGGTGTTCAGTACTCGGGGTGCTCGGTGCTCAGTACTCAGGATGCTGGGTGCTCAGTACTCAGGGTGCTGGGTGCTCAGTACTCAGGTTGCTGGGTGCTCAGTGCTCAGGGTGCTGGGTGCTCAGTACTCAGGGTGCTGGGTGCTCAGTACTCAGGGTGCTGGGTGCTCAGTGCTCAGGGTGCTGGGTGCTCAGTGCTCGGAGTGCTCGGTGCTCAGTACTCAGGGTGCTGGGTGCTCAGTACTCAGGGTGCTGGGTGCTCAGTGCTCAGGGTGATCGGTGCTCAGTCCTCAGGGTGCTCAGTACTCAGGGTGCTGGGTGCTCAGTGCTCGTGGTGCTGGGTGCTCAGTGCTGAGGGTGCTGGGTGCTCTGTGATCGGGGTGCTGGGTGCTCAGTACTCAGGGTGCTCAGTGCTCGGGGAGCTCGGTGCTCAGTACTCAGGGTGCTGGGTGCTCAGTACTCAGTGCTCGGGGTCCTGGGTGCTCCGTGCTTGGGGTGCTGGGTGCTCAGCGCTCTGGGTGTTTAGTGCTCAGAACTCAGGGTGCTCAGTGCTCTGGGTGCTGGGTGCTCAGTACTCAGGGTGCTGGGTGCTCAGTACTCAGGGTGCTGGGTGCTCAGTGCTCAGGGTGCTGGGTGGTCAGTACTCGGGGTGCTCGGTGCTCAGTACTCAGGGTGCTGGGTGCTCAGTACTCAGGGTGCTGGGTGCTCAGTACTCAGGGTGCTCGGTGCTCAGTACTCAGGCTGCTGGGTGCTCAGTGCTCAGGGTGCTGGGTGCTAAGTACTCAGGGTGCTGGGAGCTCAGTACTCAGGGTGCTGGGTGCTCAGTGCTCAGGGTGCTGGGTGCTCAGTACTCAGGGTGCTGGGTGCTCAGTGCTCAGGGTGCTGGGTGCTCAATACTCAGGGTGCTCAGTACTCAGTGTGCTGGGTGCTCAGTACTCAGGGTGCTCAGTACTCAGGGTGCTGGGTGCTCAGTGCTCGGGGTGCTGGGTGCACAGTACTCAGGGTGCTCAGTACTCAGGGTGCTGGGTGCTCAGTGCTCGGGTTGCTGGGTGCTCAGTGCTCAGGGTGATCGGTGCTCAGTACTCAGGATACTGGGTGCTCAGTACTCAGGGTGCTGGGTGTCAGACCTCAGAGTGCTCAGTGCTCAGGGTGCTGGGTGCTCAGTGCTCAGGGTGCTCAGTACTCGGGGTGCTGGGTGCTCAGTGCTCGGGGTGCTGGGTGCTCAGTACTCAGGGTGCTCAGTACTCAGGGTGCTATCTGCTCAGTGCTCAGGGTGCTGGGTGCTCAGTGCTCAGGGTGATCGTTGCTCAGTACTCAGGGTGCTGGGTGCTCAGTACTCGGGGTGCTGGGTGCTCAGTGCTCAGGGTGCTGGGTGCTCAGTGCTCGGGGTGCTGGGTGCTCAGTGCTCAGGATGCTGGCTGCTCAGTGCTCAGGGTGCTGGGTGCTCAGTACTCAGGGTGCTCGGTGCTCAGTACTCAGGGTGCTCAGCGCTCAGTACTCAGCGTGCTGGGTGCTCAGTGCTCAGGGTCCTTGGTGCTCAGTACTCAGGGTGCTCCGTGCTCAGTATTCAGCGTGCTTTGTGCTCAGTGCTCAGGGTGCTGGGTGCTCATTACTCAGGGTGCTGGGTGCTCAGTACTCGGGGTGCTCAGTGCTCAGTACTCTTGGTGCTGGGTGCTCAGTACTCAGGGTGCTGGGTGCTCAGTGCTCGGGGTGCTCGGTGCTCAGTGCTCAGGATGCTCGGTGCTCAGTACTCTTGGTGCTGGGTGCTCAGTACTCAGGGTGCTGGGTGCTCAGTCCTCGGGGTGCTCGGTGCTCAGTACTCAGGGTGCTGGGTGCTCAGTGCTCAGGGTGCTGGGTGCTCAGTACACAGGGTGCTCAGTGCTCAGGGTGCTGGGTGCTCAGTGCTCTTGGTGCAGGGTGCTCAGTACTCCGGATGCTCGGTGCTCAGTACTCAGGGTGCTGGGTGCTCAGTACTCAGGGTGCTGGGTGCTCAGTACTCAGGGTGCTCGGTGCTCAGTACTCAGGGTTCTGGGTGCTCAGGGCTCAGTGTGCTGGGAGCTAAGTACTCAGGGTGCTGGGTGCTCAGTACTCAGGGTGCTGGGTGCTCAGTGCTCAGGGTCCTGGTTGCTCAGTACTCAGGGTGCTGGGTGCTCAGTGCTCAGGGTGCTGGGTGCTCAGTGCTCAGGGTGCTGAGTGCTCAGTGCTCAGGGTGCTGGGTGCTCAGTGCTTGGGGTGCTGGGTGCTCAGTGCTCAGGGTGCTGGGTTCTCAGTGCTCAGGGTGCTGGGTGCTCAGTACTCGGGGTGCTGGGTGCTCAGTACTCAGGGTGCTGGGTGCTCAGTACTCAGGGTGCTCGGTGCTAAGTACTCAGGGTGCTGGGTGCTCAGTACTCAGGGTGCTGGGTGCTCAGTGCTCAGGGTGCTGGGTGCTCAGTACTCAGGGTGCTGGGTGCTCAGTGCTCAGTGTGCTGGGTGCTCAGTACTCAGGGTGCTGAGTGCTCAGTGCTCAGGGTGCTCAGTACTCGGGGTGCTGGGCGCTCAGTGCTCGGGGTGCTGGGTGCTCAATACTCAGGGTGCTCAGTACTCAGGGTGCTGGGTGCTCAGTGCTCGGGGTGCTGGGTGCTCAGTGCTCAGGGTGATCGGTGCTCAGTACTCAGAATGCTGGGTGCTCAGTACTCAGGGTGCTGGGTGCTCAGTACTCAGGGTGCTGGGTGCTCAGTCCTCAGTGTGCTCAGTGCTCAGGGTGCTGGGTGCTCAGTGCTCGGGGTGCTCGGTGCTCAGTACTCAGGCTGCTGAGTGCTCAGTACTCAGGGTGCTGGGTGCTCAGTGCTAGGGGTGCTCGGTGCTCAGTACGTTGGGTGCTCAGTACTCAGGGTGCTGGGTGCTCAGTGCTCAGGGTGCTGGGTGCTCAGTGCTAAGGGTGCTGGGTGCTCAGTGCTCAGGGTGCTGGGTGCTCAGTACTCAGGGTGCTGGGTGCTCAGTGCTCGGGGTGCTCGGTGCTCAGTACTCAGGGTGCTGGGTGCTCAGTACTCAGGGTGCTGGGTGCTCAGTGCTCAGGGTTATCGGTGCTCACTCCTCAGGGTGCTCAGTACTCAGGGTGCTGGGTGCTCAGTGCTCGGGATGCTGCGTGCACAGTGCTGAGGGTGCTGGGTGCTCTGTCATCGGGGTGCTGTTTGCTCAGTACTCAGGGTGCTCAGTGCTCGGGGAGCTCGGTGCTCAGTACTCAGGGTGCTGGGTGCTCAGTACTCAGTGCTCAGGGTCCTGGGTGCTCCGTGCTTGGGGTGCTGGGTGCTCAGCGCTCTGGGTGCTTAGCGCTCAGTACTCAGGGTGCTGGGTGCTCAGTACTCAGGGTGCTCAGTGCACGAGGTGCTGGGTGCTCAGTACTCAGGGTGCTGGGTGCTCAGTACTCAGGGTGCTGGGTGCTAATTCTCGGGGTGCTTTGTGCTCAGTGCTCAGCGTGCTGGGTGCTCAGTACTCTGGGTGCTCTGTTCTCAGTACTCAGGCTGCTGGGTGCTCATTCGCGGGGTGCTGGGTGCTCAGTGCTCAGGGAGCTGGGTGCTCAGTGCTCGGAGTGCTCGGTGCTCAGTACTCAGGGTGCTGGGTGCTCAGTACTCAGGGTGCTGGGTGCTCAGTGCTCAGGGTGATCGGTGCTCAGTCCTCAGGGTGCTCAGTACTCAGGGTGATGGGTGCTCAGTGCTCGTGGTGCTGGGTGCTCAGTGCTGAGGGTGCTGGGTGCTCTGTGATCGGGGTGCTGGGTGCTCAGTACTCAGGGTGCTCAGTGCTCAGGGAGCTCGGTGCTCAGTACTCAGGGTGCTGGGTGCTCAGTACTCAGTGCTCGGGGTCCTGGGTGCTCCGTGCTTGGGGTGCTGGGTGCTCAGCGCTCTGGGTGCTTAGTGCTCAGAACTCAGGGTGCTCAGTGCTCTGGGTGCTGGGTGCTCAGTACTCAGGGTGCTGGGTGCTCAGTACTCAGGGTGCTGGGTGCTCAGTGCTCAGGGTGCTGGGTGGTCAGTACTCGGGGTGCTCGGTGCTCAGTACTCAGGGTGCTGGGTGCTCAGTACTCAGGGTGCTGGGTGCTCAGGACTCAGGGTGCTCGGTGCTCAGTACTCAGGGTGCTGGGTGCTCAGTGCTCAGGGTGCTGGGTGCTAAGTACTCAGGGTGCTGGGAGCTCAGTACTCAGGGTGCTGGGTGCTCAGTGCTCAGGGTGCTGGGTGCTCAGTACTCAGGGTGCTGGGTGCTCAGTGCTCAGGGTGCTGGGTGCTCAGTACTCAGGGTGCTCAGTACTCAGTGTGCTGGGTGCTCAGTACTCAGGGTGCTCAGTACTCAGGGTGCTGGGTGCTCAGTGCTCGGGGTGCTGGGTGCACAGTACTCAGGGTGCTCAGTACTCAGGGTGCTGGGTGCTCAGTGCTCGGGTTGCTGGGTGCTCAGTGCTCAGGGTGCTCAGTACTCGGGGTGCTGGGTGCTCAGTGCTCGGGGTGCTGGGTGCTCAGTACTCAGGGTGCTCAGTACTCAGGGTGCTATCTGCTCAGTGCTCAGGGTGCTGGGTGCTCAGTGCTCAGGGTGATCGTTGCTCAGTACTCAGGGTGCTGGGAGCTCAGTACTCGGGGTGCTGGGTGCTCAGTGCTCAGGGTGCTGGGTGCTCAGTGCTCGGGGTGCTGGGTGCTCAGTGCTCAGGATGCTGGCTGCTCAGTGCTCAGGGTGCTGGGTGCTCAGTACTCAGGGTGCTCGGTGCTCAGTACTCAGGGTGCTCAGCGCTCAGTACTCAGCGTGCTGGGTGCTCAGTGCTCAGGGTCCTTGGTGCTCAGTACTCAGGGTGCTCCGTGCTCAGTATTCAGCGTGCTTTGTGCTCAGTGCTCAGGGTGCTGGGTGCTCATTACTCAGGGTGCTGGGTGCTCAGTACTCGGGGTGCTCAGTGCTCAGTACTCTTGGTGCTGGGTGCTCAGTACTCAGGGTGCTGGGTGCTCAGTACTCAGGGTGCTGGGTGCTCAGTACTCAGGGTGCTCGGTGCTCAGTACTCAGGGTGCTCGGTGCTCAGTGCTCAGGATGCTCGGTGCTCAGTACTCTTGGTGCTGGGTGCTCAGTACTCAGGGTGCTGGGTGTCAGTCCTCGGGGTGCTCGGTGCTCAGTACTCAGGGTGCTGGGTCCTCAGTGCTCAGGGTGCTGGGTGCTCAGTACACAGGGTGCTCAGTGCTCAGGGTGCTGGGTGCTCAGTGCTCTTGGTGCAGGGTGCTCAGTACTCCGGATGCTCGGTGCTCAGTACTCAGGGTGCTGGGTGCTCAGTACTCAGGGTGCTCGGTGCTCAGTACTCAGGGTGCTCGGTGCTCAGTACTCAGGGTTCTGGGTGCTCAGTGCTCAGTGTGCTGGGTGCTAAGTACTCAGGGTGCTGGGTGCTCAGTACTCAGGGTGCTGGGTGCTCAGTGCTCAGGGTCCTGGTTGCTCAGTACTCAGGGTGCTGGGTGCTCAGTGCTCAGGGTGCTGGGTGCTCAGTGCTCAGGGTGCTGAGTGCTCAGTGCTCAGGATGCTGGGTGCTCAGTGCTTGGGGTGCTGGGTGCTCAGTGCTCAGGGTGCTGGGTTCTCAGTGCTCAGGGTGCTGGGTGCTCAGTACTCGGGGTGCTCGGTGCTCAGTACTCAGGGTGCTGGGTGCTCAGTACTCAGGGTGCTGGGTGCTCAGTACTCAGGGTGCTCGGTGCTAAGTACTCAGGGTGCTGGGTGCTCAGTACTCAGGGTGCTGGGTGCTCAGTGCTCAGGGTGCTGGGTGCTCAGTACTCAGGGTGCTGGGTGCTCAGTGCTCAGTGTGCTGGGTGCTCAGTACTCAGGGTGCTGAGTGCTCAGTGCTCAGGGTGCTCAGTACTCGGGGTGCTGGGCGCTCAGTGCTCGGGGTGCTGGGTGCTCAATACTCAGGGTGCTCAGTACTCAGGGTGCTGGGTGCTCAGTGCTCGGGGTGCTGGGTGCTCAGTGCTCAGGGTGATCGGTGCTCAGTACTCAGTATGCTGGGTGCTCAGTACTCAGGGTGCTGGGTGCTCAGTACTCAGGGTGCTGGGTGCTCAGTCCTCAGTGTGCTCAGTGCTCAGGGTGCTGGGTGCTCAGTGCTCGGGGTGCTCGGTGCTCAGTACTCAGGCTGCTGAGTGCTCAGTACTCAGGGTGCTGGGTGCTCAGTGCTAGGGGTGCTCGGTGCTCAGTACGTTGTGTGCTCAGTACTCAGGGTGCTGGGTGCTCAGTGCTCAGGGTGCTGGGTGCTCAGTGCTAAGGGTGCTGGGTGCTCTGTGCTCAGGGTGCTGGGTGCTCAGTACTCAGGGTGCTGGGTGCTCAGTGCTCGGGGTGCTCGGTGCTCAGTACTCAGGGTGCTGGGTGCTCAGTACTCAGGGTGCTGGGTGCTCAGTGCTCAGGGTTATCGGTGCTCAATCCTCAGGGTGCTCAGTACTCAGGGTGCTGGGTGCTCAGTGCTCGGGATGCTGCGTGCACAGTGCTGAGGGTGCTGGGTGCTCTGTCATCGGGGTGCTGTTTGCTCAGTACTCAGGGTGCTCAGTGCTCGGGGAGCTCGGTGCTCAGTACTCAGGGTGCTGGTTGCTCAGTACTCAGTGCTCAGGGTCCTGGGTGCTCCGTGCTTGGGGTGCTGGGTGCTCAGCGCTCTGGGTGCTTAGCGCTCAGTACTCAGGGTGCTGGGTGCTCAGTACTCAGGGTGCTCAGTGCACGAGGTGCTGGGTGCTCAGTACTCAGGGTGCTGGGTGCTCAGTACTCAGGGTGCTGGGTGCTAATTCTCGGGGTGCTTTGTGCTCAGTGCTCAGCGTGCTGGGTGCTCAGTACTCTGGGTGCTCTGTTCTCAGTACTCAGGCTGCTGGGTGCTCATTCTCGGGGTGCTGGGTGCTCAGTGCTCGGGGTGCTGGTTGCTCAGTGCTCGGGGTGCTGGGTGCTCAGTACTCAGGGTGCTGGGTGCTCAGTACTCAGGGTGCTGGGTGCTCAGTTCTCGGGGTGCTCGGTGCTCAGTACTCAGGGTGCTGGGTGCTCAGTACTCGGGGTGCTGGGTGCTCAGTGCTCAGGGTGCTGGGTGCTCAGTGCTCGGGGTGCTGGGTGCTCAGTGCTCAGGGTGCTGGCTGCTCAGTGCTCAGGGTGCTGGGTGCTCAGTACTCAGGGTGCTCGGTGCTCAGTACTCAGGGTGCACAGCGCTCAGTACTCAGCGTGCTGGGTGCTCAGTGCTCAGGGTCCTTGGTGCTCAGTACTCAGGGTGCTCAGTGCTCAGTACTCAGCGTGCTTTGTGCTCAGTGCTCAGGGTGCTGGGTGCTCATTACTCAGGGTGCTGGGTGCTCACTGCTCGGGGTGCTCGGTGCTCAGTACTCTTGGTGCTGGGTGCTCAGTACTCAGGGTGCTGGGTGCTCAGTGCTCAGGGTGCTCTGTGCTCAGTGCTCAGGATGCTTGGTGCTCAGTAGTCTTGGTCCTGGGAGCTCAGTACTCAGGGTGCTGGGTGCTCAGTGCTCGGGGTGCTCGGTGCTCAGTACTCAGGGTGCTGGGTGCTCAGTGCTCAGGGTGCTGGGTGCTCAGTACTCAGGGTGCTCAGTACTCAGTACTCAGGGTGCTGGGTGCTCAGTGCTTGGGGTGCTGGGTGCTCAGTGCTCAGGGTGCTGGGTGCTCAGTGCTCGGGGTGCTGGGTGTTCAGTACTCGGGGTGCTCGGTGCTCAGTACTCAGGGTGCTGGGTGCTCAGTACTCAGGGTGCTGGGTGCTCAGTGCTCAGGGTGCTGGGTGCTCAGTACTCAGGGTGCTGGGTGCTCAGTACTCAGGGTGCTGGGTGCTCAGTGCTCAGGGTGCTGGGTGCTCAGTGCTCGGAGTGCTCGGTGCTCAGTACTCAGGGTGCTGGGTGCTGAGTACTCAGGGTGCTGGGTGCTCAGTGCTCAGGGTGATCGGTGCTCAGTCCTCAGGGTGCTCAGTACTCAGGGTGCTGTGTGCTCAGTGCTCGTGGTGCTGGGTGCTCAGTGCTGAGGGTGCTGGGTGCTCTGTGATCGGGGTGCTGGGTGCTCAGTACTCAGGGTGCTCAGTGCTCGGGGAGCTCGGTGCTCAGTACTCAGGGTGCTGGGTGCTCAGTACTCAGTGCTCGGGGTCCTGGGTGCTCCGTGCTTGGGGTGCTGGGTGCTCAGCGCTCTGGGTGCTTAGTGCTCAGAACTCAGGGTGCTCAGTGCTCTGGGTGCTGGGTGCTCAGTACTCAGGGTGCTGGGTGCTCAGTACTCAGGGTGCTGGGTGCTCAGTGCTCAGGGTGCTGGGTGGTCAGTACTCGGGGTGCTCGGTGCTCAGTACTCAGGGTGCTGGGTGCTCAGTACTCAGGGTGCTGGGTGCTCAGTACTCAGGGTGCTCGGTGCTCAGTACTCAGGGTGCTGGGTGCTCAGTGCTCAGGGTGCTGGGTGCTAAGTACTCAGGGTGCTGGGAGCTCAGTACTCAGGGTCCTGGGTGCTCAGTGCTCAGGGTGCTGGGTGCTCAGTACTCAGGGTGCTGGGTGCTCAGTGCTCAGGGTGCTGGGTGCTCAGTACTCAGGGTGCTCAGTACTCAGGGTGCTGGGTGCTCAGTGCTCGGGGTGCTGGGTGCACAGTACTCAGGGTGCTCAGTACTCAGGGTGCTGGGTGCTCAGTGCTCGGGTTGCTGGGTGCTCAGTGCTCAGGGTGATCGGTGCTCAGTACTCAGGATACTGGGTGCTCAGTACTCAGGGTGCTGGGTGCTCAGACCTCAGAGTGCTCAGTGCTCTGGTTGCTGGGTGCTCAGTGCTCAGGGTGCTCAGTACTCGGGGTGCTGGGTGCTCAGTGCTCGGGGTGCTGGGTGCTCAGTACTCAGGGTGCTCAGTACTCAGGGTGCTGGCTGCTCAGTGCTCAGGGTGCTGGGTGCTCAGTGCTCAGGGTGATCGTTGCTCAGTACTCAGGATGCTGGGTGCTTAGTACTCAGGGTGCTGGGTGCTCAGTACACAGGGTGCTGGGTGCTCAGTCCTCAGGGTGCTCAGTGCTCAGGGTGCTGGGTGCTCAGTGCTCGGGGTGCTCGGTGCTCAGTACTCAGGGTGCTGAGTGCTCAGTACTCAGGGTGCTGGGTGCTCAGTGCTCGGGGTGCTGGGTGTTCAGTACTCACGGTGCTGGGTGCTCAGTGCTCAGGGTGCTGGGTGCTCAGTGCTCGGGGTACTGGGTGCTCAGTACTCAGGGTGCTGGGTGCTCAGTACTCAGGGTGCTGGGTGCTCAGTGCTCGGGGTGCTGGGTGCGCAGTGCTCAGGGTGCTGGGTGCTCAGGACTCAGGGTGCTGGGTGCTCAGTGCTCGGGGTGCTCGGTGCTCTGTACTCAAGGTGCTGGCTGCTCAGTGCTCACGGTGCTGGGTGCTCAGTCCTCGGGATGCTCCGTGCTCAGTGCTCAGGGTGCTGGGTGCTCAGTACTCAGGGTGCTCGGTGCTCAGTACTAAGGGTGCTCAGTGCTCAGTATTCAGGGTGCTCAGTGCTCAGTGCTCGGTGTGCTGGGTGCTCAGTGCTCCGGGTGCTGGGTGCTCAGTACTCAGGGTGCTAGGTGCTCAGTGCTAGGGGTGCTCGGTGCTCAGTACGTTGGGTGCTCAGTACTCAGGGTGCTGGGTGCTCAGTGCTCAGGGTGATGGGTGCTCAGTGCTCAGGGTGCTGGGTGCTCAGTGCTCAGGGTGCTGGGTGCTCAGTACTCAGGGTGCTGGGTGCTCAGTGCTCGGGGTGCTCGGTGCTCAGTACTCAGGGTGCTGGGTGCTCAGTACTCAGGGTGCTGGGTGCTCAGTGCTCAGGGTTATCGGTGCTCAGTCCTCAGGGTGCTCAGTACTCAGGGTGCTGGGTGCTCAGTACTCAGGGTGCTCAGTGCACGGGGTGCTGGGTGCTCAGTACTCAGGGTGCTGGGTGCTCAGTACTCAGGGTGCTGGGTGCTAATTCTCTTGGTGCTGGGTGCTCAGTGCTCGGGGTGCTGTTTGCTCAGTACTCGGGGTGCTGGGTGCTCAGTGCTCAGCGTGCTGGGTGCTCAGAACTCAGGGTGCTCTGTTCTCAGTACTCAGGCTGCTGGGTGCTCATGCTCGGGGAGCTGGGTGCTCAGTGCTCGGGGTGCTGGGTGCTCAGTGCTTGGGGTGCTGGGTGCTCAGTACTCAGGGTGCTGGGTGCTCAGTACTCAGGGTGCTGGGTGCTCTGTGCTCCGGGTGCTCGGTGCTCAGTACTCAGGGTGCTGGGTGCTCAGTCCTCGGGGTGCTGGGTGCTCAGTGCTCAGGGTGCTGGGTGCTCAGTGCTCGGGGTGCTGGGTGCTCAGTGCTCAGGATGCTGGCTGCTCAGTGCTCAGGGTGCTGGGTGCTCAGTACTCAGGGTGCTCGGTGCTCAGTACTCAGGGTGCTCAGCACTCAGTACTCAGCGTGCTGGGTGCTCAGTGCTCAGGGTCCTTGGTGCTCAGTACTCAGGGTGCTCAGTGCTCAGTATTCAGCGTGCTTTGTGCTCAGTGCTCAGGGTGCTGGGTGCTCATTACTCAGGGTGCTGGGTGCTCAGTACTCGGGGTGCTCGGTGCTCAGTACTCTTGGTGCTGGGTGCTCAGTACTCAGGGTGCTGGATGCTCAGTGCTCGGGGTGCTCGGTGCTCAGTGCTCAGGATGCTCGGTGCTCAGTACTCTTCGTGCTGGGTACTCAGTACTCAGGGTGCTGGGTGCTCAGTCCTCGGGGTGCTCGGTGCTCAGTACTCAGGGTGCTGGGTGCTCAGTGCTCAGGGTGCTGGGTGCTCAGTACTCAGGGTGCTCAGTGCTCAGGGTGCTGGGTGCTCAGTGCTCGGGGTGCAGGGTGCTCAGTACTCCGGATGCTCGGTGCTCAGTACTCAGGGTGCTGGGTGCTCAGTACTCAGGGTGCTGGGTGCTCAGTACTCAGGGTGGTCGGTGCTCAGTACTCAGGGTTCTGGGTGCTCAGTGCTCAGTGTGCTGGGTGCTAAGTACTCAGGGTGCTGGGTGCTCAGTGCTCAGGGTGCTGGGTGCTCAGTACTCAGTGTGCTGGGTGCTCAGTGCTCAGGGTGCTGGGTGCTCAGTGCTCAGGGTGCTGAGTGCTCAGTGCTCAGGGTGCTGGGTGCTCAGTGCTTGGGGTGCTGGGTGCTCAGTGCTCAGGGTGCTGGGTTCTCAGTGCTCAGGGTGCTCAGTACTCGGGGTGCTCGGTGCTCAGTACTCAGGGTGCTGGGTGCTCAGTACTCAGGGTGCTGGGTGCTCAGTACTCAGGATGCTCGGTGCTAAGTACTCAGGGTGCTGGGTGCACAGTACTCAGGGTGCTGGGTGCTCAGTGCTCAGGGTGCTGGGTGCTCAGTACTCAGGGTGCTGGGTGCTCAGTGCTCAGTGTGCTGGGTGCTCAGTACTCAGGGTGCTGGGTGCTCAGTGCTCAGGGTGCTCAGTACTCGGGGTGCTGGGCGCTCAGTGCTCGGGGTGCT
This sequence comes from Microtus oregoni, assembly GCF_018167655.1. Lineage (NCBI taxonomy): Eukaryota > Metazoa > Chordata > Mammalia > Rodentia > Cricetidae > Microtus > Microtus oregoni. The sequence continues at coordinate 90,094 of NW_024543353.1, forward strand.
GGGTGCTCAATACTCAGGGTGCTCAGTACTCAGGGTGCTGGGTGCTCAGTGCTCAGGGTGCTGGGTGCTCAGTGCTCAGGGTGAAAGGTGCTCAGTACTCAGTATGCTGGGTGCTCAGTACTCAGGGTGCTGGGTGCTCAGTACTCAGGGTGCTGGGTGCTCAGTCCTCAGTGTGCTCAGTGCTCAGGGTGCTGGGTGCTCAGTGCTCGGGGTGCTCGGTGCTCAGTACTCAGGCTGCTGAGTGCTCAGTACTCAGGGTGCTGGGTGCTCAGTGCTCGGGGTGCTGGGTGCTCAGTACTCAGGGTGCTGGGTTCTCAGTGCTCAGGGTGCTGGGTGCTCAGTGCTCGGGGTACTGGGTGCTCAGTACTCAGGGTGCTGGGTGCTCAGTACTCAGGGTGCTGGGTGCTCAGTGCTTGGGGTGCTGGGTGCTCAGTGCTCAGGGTGCTGGATGCTCAGGACTCAGGGTGCTGGGTGCTCAGTGCTCGGGGTGCTCGGTGCTCAGTACTCAAGGTGCTGGCTGCTCAGTGCTCGGGGTGCTCGGTGCTCAGTACTAAGGGTGCTCAGTGCTCAGTACTCAGGGTGCTCAGTGCTAAGTGCTCGGGGTGCTGGGTGCTCAGTGCTAGGGGTGCTCGGTGCTCAGTACGTTGGGTGCTCAGTACTCAGGGTGCTGGGTGCTCAGTGCTCAGGGTGCTGGGTGCTCAGTGCTAAGGGTGCTGGGTGCTCAGTGCTCAGGGTGCTGGGTGCTCAGTACTCAGGGTGCTGGGTGCTCAGTGCTCGGGGTGCTCGGTGCTCAGTGCTCGGGGTGCTGCGTGCTCAGTGCTGAGGGTGCTGGGTGCTCTGTCATCGGGGTGCTGGGTGCTCAGTACTCAGGGTGCTCAGTGCTCGGGGAGCTCGGTGCTCAGTACTCAGGGTGCTGGGTGCTCAGTACTCAGTGCTCAGGGTCCTGGGTGCTCCGTGCTTGGGGTGCTGGGTGCTCAGCGCTCTGGGTGCTTAGCGCTCAGTACTCAGGGTGCTGGGTGCTCAGTACTCAGGGTGCTCAGTGCACGAGGTGCTGGGTGCTCAGTACTCAGGGTGCTGGGTGCTCAGTACTCAGGGTGCTGGGTGCTAATTCTCGGGGTGCTGGGTGCTCAGTGCTCAGCGTGCTTTGTGCTCAGTACTCTGGGTGCTCTGTTCTCAGTACTCAGGCTGCTGGGTGCTCATTCTCGGGGTGCTGGGTGCTCAGTGCTCGGGGTGCTGGGTGCTCAGTGCTCATGGTGCTGGGTGCTCAGTACTCAGGGTGCTGGGTGCTCAGTACTCAGGGTGCTGGGTGCTCAGTTCTCGGGGTGCTCGGTGCTCAGTACTCAGGGTGCTGGGTGCTCAGTACTCGGTGTGCTGGGTGCTCAGTGCTCAGGGTGCTGGGTGCTCAGTACTCAGGGTGCTCGGTGCTCAGTACTCAGGGTGCACAGCGCTCAGTACTCAGCGTGCTGGGTGCTCAGTGCTCAGGGTCCTTGGTGCTCAGTACTCAGGGTGCTCAGTGCTCAGTACTCAGCGTGCTTTGTGCTCAGTGCTCAGGGTGCTGGGTGCTCATTACTCAGGGTGCTGGGTGCTCAGTGCTCGGGGTGTTCGGTGCTCAGTACTCTTGGTGCTGGGTGCTCAGTACTCAGGGTGCTGGGTGCTCAGTGCTCAGGGTGCTGGCTGCTCAGTGCTCAGGGTGCTGGGTGCTCAGTACTCAGGGTGCTCGGTGCTCAGTACTCAGGGTGCACAGCGCTCAGTACTCAGCGTGCTGGGTGCTCAGTGCTCAGGGTCCTTGGTGCTCAGTACTCAGGGTGCTCAGTGCTCAGTACTCAGCGTGCTTTGTGCTCAGTGCTCAGGGTGCTGGGTGCTCATTACTCAGGGTGCTGGGTGCTCAGTACTCAGGGTGCTGGGTGCTCAGTGCTCAGGGTGCTCTGTGCTCAGTGCTCAGGATGCTTGGTGCTCAGTAGTCTTGGTCCTGGGTGCTCAGTCCTCAGGGTGCTGGGTGCTCAGTGCTCGGGGTGCTCGGTGCTCAGTACTCAGGGTGCTGGGTGCTCAGTGCTCAGGGTGCTGGGTGCTCAGTACTCAGGGTGCTCAGTACTCAGTACTCAGGGTGCTGGGTGCTCAGTGCTTGGGGTGCTGGGTGCTCAGTGCTCAGGGTGCTGGGTGCTCAGTGCTCGGGATGCTGGGTGTTCAGTACTCGGGGTGCTCGGTGCTCAGTACTCAGGGTGCTGGGTGCTCAGTACTCAGGGTGCTGGGTGCTCAGTACTCAGGGTGCTGGGTGCTCAGTGCTCAGGGTGCTGGGTGCTCAGTACTCAGGGTGCTGGGTGTTCAGTACTCAGGGTGCTGGGTGCTCAGTGCTCAGGGTGCTGGGTGCTCAGTGCTCGGAGTGCTCGGTGCTCAGTACTCAGGGTGCTGGGTGCTCAGTACTCAGGGTGCTGGGTGCTCAGTGCTCAGGGTGATCGGTGCTCAGTCCTTAGGGTGCTCAGTACTCAGGGTGCTGGGTGCTCAGTGCTCGTGGTGCTGGGTGCTCAGTGCTGAGGGTGCTGGGTGCTCTGTGATCGGTGTGCTGGGTGCTCAGTACTCAGGGTGCTCAGTGCTCGGGGAGCTCGGTGCTCAGTACTCAGGGTGCTGGGTGCTCAGTACTCAGTGTGCTGGGTGCTCAGTACTCAGGGTGCTCGGTGCTCAGTACTCAGGGTGCTGGGTGCTCAGTGCTCAGGGTGCTGGGTGCTAAGTACTCAGGGTGCTGGGAGCTCAGTACTCAGGGTGCTGGGTGCTCAGTGCTCAGGGTGCTGGGTGCTCAGTACTCAGGGTGCTGGGTGCTCAGCGCTCGGGGTGCTCGGTGCTCAGTGCTCAGGATGCTCGGTGCTCAGTACTCTTGGTGCTGGGTGCTCAGTACTCAGGGTGCTGGGTGCTCAGTGCTCAGTGTGCTCGGTGCTCAGTACTCAGGGTGCTGGGTGCTCAGTGCTCAGGGTGCTGGGTTCTCAGTACTCAGGGTGCTCAGTACTCAGGGTGCTGTGTGCTCAGTGCTCGGGGTGCTGGGTGCTCAGTGCTGAGGGTGCTGGGTGCTCTGTGATCAGGGTGCTGGGTGCTCAGTACTCAGGGTGCTGGGTGCTCATTGCTCAGGGTGCTGGGTGCTCAGTACTCAGGGTGCTGGGTGCTCAGTACTCAGGGTGCTGGGTGCTCAGTGCTCAGTGTGCTGGGTGCTCAGTGCTCGGAGTGCTCGGTGCTCAGTACTCAGGGTGCTGGGTGCTCAGTACTCAGGGTGCTGGGTGCTCAGTGCTCAGGGTGATCGGTGCTCAGTCCTCAGGGTGCTCCGTACTCAGGGTGCTGGGTGCTCAGTGCTCGGGGTGCTGGGTGCTCAGTGCTGAGGGTGCTGGGTGCTCTGTGATCAGGGTGCTGGGTGCTCAGTACTCAGGGTGCTCAGTGCTCGGGGAGCTCGGTGCTCAGTACTCAGGGTGCTGGGTGCTCAGTACTCAGTGCTCGGTTTCCTGGGTCCTCCGTGCTTGGGGTGCTGGGTGCTCAGCGCTCTGGGTGCTTAGTGCTCAGTACTCAGGGTGCTCAGTGCTCGGGGTGCTGGGTGCTCAGTACTCAGGGTGCTGGGTGCTCAGTACTCAGGGTACTGGGTGCTCAGTGCTCAGGGTGCTGGGTGCTCAGTACTCTGGGTGCTCGGTGCTCAGTACTCAGGGTGCTGGTTGCTCAGTACTCAGGGTGCTGGGTGCTCAGTACTCACGGTGCTCGGTGCTCAGTACTCAGGGTGCTGGGTGCTCAGTGCTCAGGGTGCTGGGTGCTAAGTACTCAGGGTGCTGGGTGCTGAGTACTCAGGGTGCTGGGTGCTCAGTGCTCAGGGTGCTGGTTGCTCAGTACTCAGGGTGCTGGGTGCTCAGTGCTCAGGGTGCTGGGTGCTCAGTACTCAGGGTGCTCAGTACTCAGGGTGCTGGGTGCTCAGTACTCAAGGTGCTCAGTACTCAGGGAGCTGGGTGCTCAGTTCTCGGGGTGCTGGGTGCTCAGTACTCAGGGTGCTCAGTACTCAGGGTGCTGGGTGCTCAGTGCTCGGGTTGCTGGGTGCTCTGTGCTCAGGGTGATCGGTGCTCAGTACTCAGGATGCTGGGTGCTCAGTACTCAGGGTGCTGGGTGCTCAGTCCTCAGGGTGCTCAGTGCTCAGGGTGCTGGGTGCTCAGTGCTCGGGGTGCTCGGTGCTCAGTAATCAGGATGCTGGGTGCTCAGTCCTCAGGGTGCTCAGTGCTCAGGGTGCTGGGTGCTCAGTGCTTGGGGTGCTCGGTGCTCAGTGCTCAGGGTGCTGGGCGCTCAGTGCTCGGGGTGCTGGGTGCTCAGTACTCGGGGTGCTCGGTGCTCAGTACTCAGGGTGCTGGGTGCTCAGTACTCAGGGTGCTGGGTGCTCAGTACTCAGGGTGCTGGGTGCTCAGTACTCAGGGTGCTGGGTGCTCAGTACTCAGGGTGCTGGGTGCTCAGTGCTCAGGGTGCTGGCTGCTCAGTGCTCAGGGTCCTTGGTGCTCAGTACTCAGGGTGCTCATTGCTCAGTACTCAGCGTGCTTTGTGCTCAGTGCTCAGGGTGCTGGGTGCTCAGTACTCAGGGTGCTGGGTGCTCAGTACTCACGGTGCTGGGTGCTCAGTACTCAGGGTGCTGGGTGCTCAGTGCTCGGGGTGCTCGGTGCTCAGTACTCTTGGTGCTGGGTGCTCAGTACTCAGGGTGCTGGGTGCTCAGTGCTCGGGGTGCTCCTGTGCTCAGTGCTCAGGATGCTCGGTGCTCAGTACTCTTGGTGCTGGGTGCTCAGTACTCAGGGTGCTGGGTGCTCAGTGCTCAGGGTGCTCGGTGCTCAGTACTCAGGGTGCTGGGTGCTCAGTACTCAGGGTGCTCAGTACTCAGGGTGCTGGGTGCTCAGTGCTCGGGGTGCTGGGTGCTCAGTGCTGAGGGTGCTGGGTGCTCTGTGATCAGGGTGCTGAATGCTCAGTACTCAGGGTGCTGGGTGCTCAGTGCTCAGGGTGCTGGGTGCTCAGTACTCAGGGTGCTGGGTGCTCAATACTCAGGGTGCTGGGTGTTCAGTGCTCAGGGTGCTGGGTGCTCAGTGCTCAGGGTGATCGGTGCTCAGTCCTCAGGGTGCTCAGTACTCAGGGTGCTGTGTGCTCAGTGCTCGGGGTGCTGGGTGCTCAGTGCTGAGGGTGCTGGGTGCTCTGTGATCGGGGTGCTGGGTGCTCAGTACTCAGGGTGCTCAGTGCTCGGGGAGCTCGGTGCTCAGTACTCAGGGTGCTGGGTGCTCAGTACTCAGTGCTTGGGGTCCTGGGTGCTCCGTGCTTGGGGTGCTGGGTGCTCAGCGCTCTGGGTGGTTAGTGCTCAGTACTCAGGGTGCTCAGTGCTCGGGGTGGTGGGTGCTCAGTACTCAGGGTGCTGGGTGCTCAGTACTCAGGGTGCTGGGCGCTCAGTGCTCAGGGTGCTGGGTGCTCAGTACTAGGGGTGCTGGGTGCTCAGTACTCAGGGTGCTCGGTGCTCAGTACTCAGGGTGCACAGCGCTCAGTGCTCAGGGTGCTGGGTGCTCAGTGCTCAGTGCTCAGGGTGCTGGGTGTTCAGTACTCAGGGTGCTTGGTGCTCAGTACTCAGGGTGCTGGGTGCTCAGTACTCAGGGTGCTGGGTGCTCAGTGCTCAGGGTGCTGGGTGGTCAGTACTCGGGGTGCTCGGTGCTCAGTACTCAGGGTGCTGGGTGCTCAGTACTCAGGGTGCTGGGTGCTCAGTACTCAGGGTGCTCGGTGCTCAGTACTCAGGGTGCTGGGTGCTCAGTGCTCAGGGTGCTGGGTGCTAAGTACTCAGGGTGCTGGGAGCTCAGTACTCAGGGTGCTGGGTGCTCAGTGCTCAGGGTGCTGGGTGCTCAGTACTCAGGGTGCTGGGTGCTCAGCGCTCTGGGTGCTCGGTGCTCAGTGCTCAGGATGCTCGGTGCTCAGTACTCTTGGTGCTGGGTGCTCAGTACTCAGGGTGCTGGGTGCTCAGTGCTCAGTGTGCTCGGTGCTCAGTACTCAGGGTGCTGGGTGCTCAGTGCTCAGGGTGCTGGGTTCTCAGTACTCAGGGTGCTCAGTACTCAGGGTGCTGTGTGCTCAGTGCTCGGGGTGCTGGGTGCTCAGTGCTGAGGGTGCTGGGTGCTCTGTGATCAGGGTGCTGGGTGCTCAGTACTCAGGGTGCTGGGTGCTCATTGCTCAGGGTGCTGGGTGCTCAGTACTCAGGGTGCTGGGTGCTCAGTACTCAGGGTGCTGGGTGCTCAGTGCTCAGTGTGCTGGGTGCTCAGTGCTCGGAGTGCTCGGTGCTCAGTACTCAGGGTGCTGGGTGCTCAGTACTCAGGGTGCTGGGTGCTCAGTGCTCAGGGTGATCGGTGCTCAGTCCTCAGGGTGCTCCATACTGAGGGTGCTGGGTGCTCAGTGCTCGGGGTGCTGGGTGCTCAGTGCTGAGGGTGCTGGGTGCTCTGTGATCAGGGTGCTGGGTGCTCAGTACTCAGGGTGCTCAGTGCTCGGGGAGCTCGGTGCTCAGTACTCAGGGTGCTGGGTGCTCAGTACTCAGTGCTCGGTTTCCTGGGTCCTCCGTGCTTGGGGTGCTGGGTGCTCAGCGCTCTGGGTGCTTAGTGCTCAGTACTCAGGGTGCTCAGTGCTCGGGGTGCTGGGTGCTCAGTACTCAGGGTGCTGGGTGCTCAGTACTCAGGGTACTGGGTGCTCAGTGCTCAGGGTGCTGGGTGCTCAGTACTCTGGGTGCTCGGTGCTCAGTACTCAGGGTGCTGGTTGCTCAGTACTCAGGGTGCTGGGTGCTCAGTACTCACGGTGCTCGGTGCTCAGTACTCAGGGTGCTGGGTGCTCAGTGCTCAGGGTGCTGGGTGCTAAGTACTCAGGGTGCTGGGTGCTGAGTACTCAGGGTGCTGGGTGCTCAGTGCTCAGGGTGCTGGTTGCTCAGTACTCAGGGTGCTGGGTGCTCAGTGCTCAGGGTGCTGGGTGCTCAGTACTCAGGGTGCTCAGTACTCAGGGTGCTGGGTGCTCAGTACTCAAGGTGCTCAGTACTCAGGGAGCTGGGTGCTCAGTTCTCGGGGTGCTGGGTGCTCAGTACTCAGGGTGCTCAGTACTCAGGGTGCTGGGTGCTCAGTGCTCGGGTTGCTGGGTGCTCTGTGCTCAGGGTGATCGGTGCTCAGTACTCAGGATGCTGGGTGCTCAGTACTCAGGGTGCTGGGTGCTCAGTCCTCAGGGTGCTCAGTGCTCAGGGTGCTGGGTGCTCAGTGCTCGGGGTGCTCGGTGCTCAGTACTCAGGATGCTGGGTGCTCAGTCCTCAGGGTGCTCAGTGCTCAGGGTGCTGGGTGCTCAGTGCTTGGGGTGCTCGGTGCTCAGTGCTCAGGGTGCTGGGCGCTCAGTGCTCGGGGTGCTGGGTGCTCAGTACTCGGGGTGCTCGGTGCTCAGTACTCAGGGTGCTGGGTGCTCCTTACTCAGGGTGCTGGGTGCTCAGTACTCAGGGTGCTGGGTGCTCAGTACTCAGGGTGCTGGGTGCTCAGTACTCAGGGTGCTGGGTGGTCAGTGCTCAGGGTGCTGGCTGCTCAGTGCTCAGGGTCCTTGGTGCTCAGTACTCAGGGTGCTCATTGCTCAGTACTCAGCGTGCTTTGTGCTCAGTGCTCAGGGTGCTGGGTGCTCAGTACTCAGGGTGCTGGGTGCTCAGTACTCACGGTGCTGGGTGCTCAGTACTCAGGGTGCTGGGTGCTCAGTGCTCGGGGTGCTCGGTGCTCAGTACTCTTGGTGCTGGGTGCTCAGTACTCAGGGTGCTGGGTGCTCAGTGCTCGGGGTGCTCGGTGCTCAGTGCTCAGGATGCTCGGTGCTCAGTACTCTTGGTGCTGGGTGCTCAGTACTCAGGGTGCTGGGTGCTCAGTGCTCAGGGTGCTCGGTGCTCAGTACTCAGGGTGCTGGGTGCTCAGTACTCAGGGTGCTCAGTACTCAGGGTGCTGGGTGCTCAGTGCTCGGGGTGCTGGGTGCTCAGTGCTGAGGGTGCTGGGTGCTCTGTGATCAGGGTGCTGAATGCTCAGTACTCAGGTTGCTGGGTGCTCAGTGCTCAGGGTGCTGGGTGCTCAGTACTCAGGGTGCTGGGTGCTCAATACTCAGGGTGCTGGGTGTTCAGTGCTCAGGGTGCTGGGTGCTCAGTGCTCAGGGTGATCGGTGCTCAGTCCTCAGGGTGCTCAGTACTCAGGGTGCTGTGTGCTCAGTGCTCGGGGTGCTGGGTGCTCAGTGCTGAGGGTGCTGGGTGCTCTGTGATCGGGGTGCTGGGTGCTCAGTACTCAGGGTGCTCAGTGCTCGGGGAGCTCGGTGCTCAGTACTCAGGGTGCTGGGTGCTCAGTACTCAGTGCTTGGGGTCCTGGGTGCTCCGTGCTTGGGGTGCTGGGTGCTCAGCGCTCTGGGTGGTTAGTGCTCAGTACTCAGGGTGCTCAGTGCTCGGGGTGGTGGGTGCTCAGTACTCAGGGTGCTGGGTGCTCAGTACTCAGGGTGCTGGGCGCTCAGTGCTCAGGGTGCTGGGTGCTCAGTACTAGGGGTGCTGGGTGCTCAGTACTCAGGGTGCTCGGTGCTCAGTACTCAGGGTGCACAGCGCTCAGTGCTCAGGGTGCTGGGTGCTCAGTGCTCAGTGCTCAGGGTGCTGGGTGTTCAGTACTCAGGGTGCTTGGTGCTCAGTACTCAGGGTGCTGGGTGCTCAGTACTCAGGGTGCTGGGTGCTCAGTGCTCAGGGTGCTGGCTGCTCAGTGCTCAGGGTGCTGGGTGCTCAGTACTCAGGGTGCTCGGTGCTCAGTACTCAGGGTGCACAGCGCTCAGTACTCAGCGTGCTGGGTGCTCAGTGCTCAGGGTCCTTGGTGCTCAGTACTCAGGGTGCTCAGTGCTCAGTACTCAGCGTGCTTTGTGCTCAGTGCTCAGGGTGCTGGGTGCTCATTACTCAGGGTGCTGGGTGCTCAGTACTCAGGGTGCTGGGTGCTCAGTGCTCAGGGTGCTCTGTGCTCAGTGCTCAGGATGCTTGGTGCTCAGTAGTCTTGGTCCTGGGTGCTCAGTCCTCAGGGTGCTGGGTGCTCAGTGCTCGGAGTGCTCGGTGCTCAGTACTCAGGGTGCTGGGTGCTCAGTGCTCAGGGTGCTGGGTGCTCAGTACTCAGGGTGCTCAGTACTCAGTACTCAGGGTGCTGGGTGCTCAGTGCTTGGGGTGCTGGGTGCTCAGTGCTCAGGGTGCTGGGTGCTCAGTGCTCGGGATGCTGGGTGTTCAGTACTCGGGGTGCTCGGTGCTCAGTACTCAGGGTGCTGGGTGCTCAGTACTCAGGGTGCTGGGTGCTCAGTACTCAGGGTGCTGGGTGCTCAGTGCTCAGGGTGCTGGGTGCTCAGTACTCAGGGTGCTGGGTGTTCAGTACTCAGGGTGCTGGGTGCTCAGTGCTCAGGGTGCTGGGTGCTCAGTGCTCGGAGTGCTCGGTGCTCAGTACTCAGTGTGCTGGGTGCTCAGTACTCAGGGTGCTGGGTGCTCAGTGCTCAGGGTGATCGGTGCTCAGTCCTCAGGGTGCTCAGTACTCAGGGTGCTGGGTGCTCAGTGCTCGTGGTGCTGGGTGCTCAGTGCTGAGGGTGCTGGGTGCTCTGTGATCGGTGTGCTGGGTGCTCAGTACTCAGGGTGCTCAGTGCTCGGGGAGCTCGGTGCTCAGTACTCAGGGTGCTGGGTGCTCAGTACTCAGTGCTCGGGGTCCTGGGTGCTCCGTGCTTGGGGTGCTGGGTGCTCAGCGCTCTGGGTGCTTAGTGCTCAGAACTCAGGGTGCTCAGTGCTCTGGGTGCTGGGTGCTCAGTACTCAGGGTGCTGGGTGCTCAGTACTCAGGGTGCTGGGTGCTCAGTGCTCAGGGTGCTGGGTGGTCAGTACTCGGGGTGCTCGGTGCTCAGTACTCAGGGTGCTGGGTGCTCAGTACTCAGGGTGCTGGGTGCTCAGTACTCAGGGTGCTCGGTGCTCAGTACTCAGGGTGCTGGGTGCTCAGTGCTTAGGGTGCTGGGTGCTAAGTACTCAGGGTGCTGGGAGCTCAGTACTCAGGGTGCTGGGTGCTCAGTGCTCAGGGTGCTGGGTGCTCAGTACTCAGGGTGCTGGGTGCTCAGCGCTCGGGGTGCTCGGTGCTCAGTGCTCAGGATGCTCGGTGCTCAGTACTCTTGGTGCTGGGTGCTCAGTACTCAGGGTGCTGGGTGCTCAGTGCTCAGTGTGCTCGGTGCTCAGTACTCAGGGTGCTGGGTGCTCAGTGCTCAGGGTGCTGGGTTCTCAGTACTCAGGGTGCTCAGTACTCAGGGTGCTGTGTGCTCAGTGCTCGGGGTGCTGGGTGCTCAGTGCTGAGGGTGCTGGGTGCTCTGTGATCAGGGTGCTGGGTGCTCAGTACTCAGGGTGCTGGGTGCTCATTGCTCAGGGTGCTGGGTGCTCAGTACTCAGGGTGCTGGGTGCTCAGTACTCAGGGTGCTGGGTGCTCAGTGCTCAGTGTGCTGGGTGCTCAGTGCTCGGAGTGCTCGGTGCTCAGTACTCAGGGTGCTGGGTGCTCAGTACTCAGGGTGCTGGGTGCTCAGTGCTCAGGGTGATCGGTGCTCAGTCCTCAGGGTGCTCCGTACTCAGGGTGCTGGGTGCTCAGTGCTCGGGGTGCTGGGTGCTCAGTGCTGAGGGTGCTGGGTGCTCTGTGATCAGGGTGCTGGGTGCTCAGTACTCAGGGTGCTCAGTGCTCAGGGAGCTCGGTGCTCAGTACTCAGGGTGCTGGGTGCTCAGTACTCAGTGCTCGGTTTCCTGGGTCCTCCGTGCTTGGGGTGCTGGGTGCTCAGCGCTCTGGGTGCTTAGTGCTCAGTACTCAGGGTGCTCAGTGCTCGGGGTGCTGGGTGCTCAGTACTCAGGGTGCTGGGTGCTCAGTACTCAGGGTGCTGGGTGCTCAGTGCTCAGGGTGCTGGGTGCTCAGTACTCTGGGTGCTCGGTGCTCAGTACTCAGGGTGCTGGTTGCTCAGTACTCAGGGTGCTGGGTGCTCAGTACTCACGGTGCTCGGTGCTCAGTACTCAGGGTGCTGGGTGCTCAGTGCTCAGCGTGCTGGGTGCTAAGTACTCAGGGTGCTGGGTGCTGAGTACTCAGGGTGCTGGGTGCTCAGTGCTCAGGGTGCTGGTTGCTCAGTACTCAGGGTGCTGGGTGCTCAGTGCTCAGGGTGCTGGGTGCTCAGTACTCAGGGTGCTCAGTACTCAGGGTGCTGGGTGCTCAGTACTCAAGGTGCTCAGTACTCAGGGAGCTGGGTGCTCAGTTCTCGGGGTGCTGGGTGCTCAGTACTCAGGGTGCTCAGTACTCAGGGTGCTGGGTGCTCAGTGCTCGGGTTGCTGGGTGCTCTGTGCTCAGGGTGATCGGTGCTCAGTACTCAGGATGCTGGGTGCTCAGTACTCAGGGTGCTGGGTGCTCAGTCCTCAGGGTGCTCAGTGCTCAGGGTGCTGGGTGCTCAGTGCTCGGGGTGCTCGGTGCTCAGTACTCAGGATGCTGGGTGCTCAGTCCTCAGGGTGCTCAGTGCTCAGGGTGCTGGGTGCTCAGTGCTTGGGGTGCTCGGTGCTCAGTGCTCAGGGTGCTGGGCGCTCAGTGCTCGGGGTGCTGGGTGCTCAGTACTCGGGGTGCTCGGTGCTCAGTACTCAGGGTGCTGGGTGCTCAGTACTCAGGGTGCTGGGTGCTCAGTACTCAGGGTGCTGGGTGCTCAGTACTCAGGGTGCTGGGTGCTCAGTACTCAGGGTGCTGGGTGCTCAGTGCTCAGGGTGCTGGCTGCTCAGTGCTCAGGGTCCTTGGTGCTCAGTACTCAGGGTGCTCATTGCTCAGTACTCAGCGTGCTTTGTGCTCAGTGCTCAGGGTGCTGGGTGCTCAGTACTCAGGGTGCTGGGTGCTCAGTACTCACGGTGCTGGGTGCTCAGTACTCAGGGTGCTGGGTGCTCAGTGCTCGGGGTGCTCGGTGCTCAGTACTCTTGGTGCTGGGTGCTCAGTACTCAGGGTGCTGGGTGCTCAGTGCTCGGGGTGCTCGGTGCTCAGTGCTCAGGATGCTCGGTGCTCAGTACTCTTGGTGCTTGGTGCTCAGTACTCAGGGTGCTGGGTGCTCAGTGCTCAGGGTGCTCGGTGCTCAGTACACAGGGTGCTGGGTGCTCAGTACTCAGGGTGCTCAGTACTCAGGGTGCTGGGTGCTCAGTGCTCGGGGTGCTGGGTGCTCAGTGCTGAGGGTGCTGGGTGCTCTGTGATCAGGGTGCTGAATGCTCAGTACTCAGGGTGCTGGGTGCTCAGTGCTCAGGGTGCTGGGTGCTCAGTACTCAGGGTGCTGGGTGCTCAATACTCAGGGTGCTGGGTGTTCAGTGCTCAGGGTGCTGGGTGCTCAGTGCTCAGGGTGATCGGTGCTCAGTCCTCAGGGTGCTCAGTACTCAGGGTGCTGTGTGCTCAGTGCTCGGGGTGCTGGGTGCTCAGTGCTGAGGGTGCTGGGTGCTCTGTGATCGGGGTGCTGGGTGCTCAGTACTCAGGGTGCTCAGTGCTCGGGGAGCTCGGTGCTCAGTACTCAGGGTGCTGGGTGCTCAGTACTCAGTGCTTGGGGTCCTGGGTGCTCCGTGCTTGGGGTGCTGGGTGCTCAGCGCTCTGGGTGGTTAGTGCTCAGTACTCAGGGTGCTCAGTGCTCGGGGTGGTGGGTGCTCAGTACTCAGGGTGCTGGGTGCTCAGTACTCAGGGTCCTGGGCGCTCAGTGCTCAGGGTGCTGGGTGCTCAGTACTAGGGGTGCTTGGTGCTCAGTACTCAGGGTGCTCGGTGCTCAGTACTCAGGGTGCTGGGTGCTCAGTGCTCAGGGTGCTGGGTGCTAAGTACTCAGGGTGCTGGGTGCTCCGTACTCAGGGTGCTGGGTGCTCAGTGCTCAGGGTGCTGGGTGCTCAGTACTCAGGGTGCTGGGTGCTCAGTGCTCAGGGTGCTGGGTGCTCAGTACTCAGGGTGCTCAGTACTCAGGGTGCTGGGTGCTCAGTACTCAGGGTGCTCAGTACTCAGGGTCCTGGGTGCTCAGTGCTCGGGGTGCTGGGTGCTCAGTACTCAGGGTGCTCAGTACTCAGGGTGCTGGGTGCTCAGTGCTTGGGTTGCTGGGTGCTCAGTGCTCAGGGTGATCGGTGCTCAGTACTCACGATGCTGGGTGCTCAGTACTCAGGGTGCTGGGTGCTCAGTCCTCAGGGTGCTCAGTGCTGAGGGTGCTGGGTGCTCAGTGCTCGGGGTGCTCGGTGCTCAGTACTCAGGGTGCTGAGTGCTCAGTACTCAGGGTGCTGGGTGCTCAGTACTCAGGGTGCTGGGTGCTCAGTGCTCGGGGTGCTGGGTGCTCAGTGCTCAGGGTGCTGGCTGCTCAGTGCTCAGGGTGCTGGGTGCTCAGTACTCAGGGTGCTCGGTGCTCAGTACTCAGGGTGCTCAGCGCTCAGTACTCAGCGTGCTGGGTGCTCAGTGCTCAGGGTCCTTGGTGCTCAGTACTCAGGGTGCTCAGTGCTCAGTACTCAGCGTGCTTTGTGCTCAGTGCTCACGGTGCTGGGTGCTCAGTACTCAGGGTGCTGGGTGCTCAGTACTCACGGTGCTGGGTGCTCAGTACTCGGGGTGCTGGGTGCTCATTACTCAGGGTGCTGGGTGCTCAGTGCTCGGGGTGCTCGGTGCTCAGTACTCTTGGTGCTGGGTGCTCAGTATTCAGGGTGCTGGGTGCTCAGTGCTCGGGGTGCTCGGTGCTCAGTGCTCAGGATGCTCGGTGCTCAGTACTCTTGGTGCTGGGTGCTCAGTACTCAGGGTGCTGGGTGCTCAGTGCTCAGGGTGCTCGGTGCTCAGTACTCAGGGTGCTGGGTGCTCAGTGCTCGGGTTGCTCGGTGCTCAGTACGCAGGGTGCTCAGTACTCAGGGTGCTGGGTGCTCAGTGCTCGGGGTGCTGGGTGCTCAGTGCTGAGGGTGCTGGGTGCTCTGTGATTGGGGTCCTGGGTGCTCAGTACTCAGGGTGCTCAGTGCTCGGGGAGCTCGGTGCTCAGTAATCAGGGTGGTGGGTGCTCAGTAATCAGTGCTCGGGGTCCTGGGTGCTCCGTGCTTGGGGTGCTGGGTGCTCAGCGCTCTGGGTGCTTAGTGCTCAGTACTCAGGGTGCTGGGTGCTCAGTTCTCGGGGTGCTCGGTGTTCAGTACTCAGGGTGCTGCGTGCTCAGTACTCAGGGTGCTGGGCGCTCAGTGCTCAGGGTGCTGGGTGCTCAGTACTAGGGGTGCTCGGTGGTCAGTACTCAGGGTGCTGGGTGCTCAGTGCTCAGGGTGCTGGGTGCTCAGTACTCAGGGTGCTCAGTACTCAGGGTGCTGGGTGCTCAGTACTCAGGGTGCTCAGTACTCAGGGTGCTGGGTGCTCAGTGCTCGGGTTGCTGGGTGCTCAGTGCTCGGGGTGCTGGGTGCTCAGTACTCAGGGTGCTCAGTACTCAGGGTGCTGGGTGCTCAGTGCTCGGTTTGCTGGGTGCTCAGTGCTCAGGGTGATCGGTGCTCAGTACTCAGGATGCTGGGTGCTCAGTACTCAGGGTGCTGGGTGCTCATTCCTCAGGGTGCTCAGTGCTCAGGGTGCTGGGTGCTCAGTGCTCGGGGTGCAGGGTGCTCAGTACTCCGGATGCTCGGTGCTCAGTACTCAGGGTGCTGGGTGCTCAGTACTCAGGGTGCTGGGTGCTCAGGACTCAGGGTGCTGGGTGCTCAGTGCTCGGGGTGCTCGGTGCTCAGTACTCAAGGTGCTGGCTGCTCAGTGCTCACGGTTCTGGGTGCTCAGTCCTAGGGGTGCTCCGTGCTCAGTGCTCAGGGTGTTGGGTGCTCAGTACTCAGGGTGCTCGGTGCTCAGTACTAAGGGTGCTCAGTGCTCAGTACTCAGGGTGCTCATTGCTCTGTGCTCGGGGTGCTGGGTGCTCAGTACTGAGGGTGCTAGGTGCTCAGTACTCAGGGTGCTGGGTGCTCAGTGCTAGGGGTGCTCGGTGCTCAGTACGTTGGGTGCTCAGTACTCAGGGTGGTGGGTGCTCAGTGTTCAGGGTGCTGGGTGCTCAGTGCTCAGGGTGCTGGGTGCTCAGTGCTCAGGGTGCGGGGTGCTCAGTGCTTGGGGTGCTGGGTGCTTAGTGCTCAGGGTGCTGGGTTCTCAGTGCTCAGGTTGCTGGGTGCTCAGTACTCGGGGTGCTCGGTGCTCAGTACTCAGGGTGCTGGGTGCTCAGTACTCAGGGTGCTCGGTGCTAAGTACTCAGGGTGCTGGGTGCTCAGTACTCAGGGTGCTGGGTGCTCAGTGCTCAGGGTGCTGGGTGCTCAGTACTCAGGGTGCTGGGTGCTCAGTGCTCAGGGTGCTGGGTGCTCAGTACTCAGGTTGCTGGGTGCTCAGTGCTCAGGGTGCTCAGTACTCGGGGTGCTGGGTGCTCAGTGCTCGGGGTGCTGGGTGCTCAGTACTCAGGGTGCTCAGTACTCAGGGTGCTGGCTGCTCAGCGCTCAGGGTGCTGAGTGCTCAGTGCTCAGGGTGATCGTTGCTCAGTACTCAGGATGCTGGGTGCTCAGTACTCAGGGTGCTGGGTGCTCAGTACTCAGGGTGCTGGGTGCTCAGTCCTCAGGGTGCTCAGTGCTCAGGGTGCTGGGTGCTCAGTGCTCGGGGTGCTCGGTGCTCAGGACTCAGGTTGCTGAGTGCTCAGTACTCAGGGTGCTGGGTGCTCAGTGCTCGGGGTGCTGGGTGTTCAGTACTCAGGGTGCTGGGTGCTCAGTGCTCAGGGTGCTGGGTGCTCAGTGCTCGGGGTACTGGGTGCTCAGTACTCAGGGTGCTGGGTGCTCAGGACTCAGGGTGCTGGGTGCTCAGTGCTCGGGGTGCTCAGTGCTCTGTACTCAAGGTGCTGGCTGCTCAGTGCTCACGGTGCTGGGTGCTCAGTCCTCGGGATGCTCTGTGCTCAGTGCTCAGGGTGCTGGGTGCTCAGTACTCAGGGTGCTCGGTGCTCAGTACTAAGGGTGCTCAGTGCTCAGTATTCAGGGTGCTCAGTGCTCAGTGCTCGGTGTGCTGGGTGCTCAGTGCTCCGGGTGCTGGGTGCTCAGTACTCAGGGTGCTGGGTGCTCAGTACTCAGGGTGCTGGGTGCTCAGTGCTAGGGGTGCTCGGTGCTCAGTACGTTGGGTGCTCAGTACTCAGGGTGCTGGGTGCTCAGTGCTCAGGGTGCTGGGTGCTCAGTGCTCAGGGTGCTGGGTGCTCAGTGCTCAGGGTGCTGGGTGCTCAGTACTCAGGGTGCTGGGTGCTCAGTGCTCGGGGTGCTTGGTGCTCAGTACTCAGGGTACTGGGTGCTCAGTACTCAGGGTGCTGGGTGCTCAGTGCTCAGGGTTATCGGTGCTCAGTCCTCAGGGTGCTCAGTACTCAGGGTGCTGGGTGCTCAGTGCTCGGGGTGCTGCGTGCTCAGTGCTGAGGGTGCTGGGTGCTCTGTCATCGGGGTGCTGGGTGCTCAGTACTCAGGGTGCTCAGTGCTCGGGGAGCTCGGTGCTCAGTACTCAGGGTGCTGGGTGCTCAGTACTCAGTGCTCGGGGTCCTGGGTGCTCCGTGCTTGGGGTGCTGGGTGCTCAGCGCTCTGGGTGCTTAGTGCTCAGTACTCAGGGTGCTGGGTGCTCAGTACTCAGGGTGCTCAGTGCACGGGGTGCTGGGTGCTCAGTACTCAGGGTGCTGGGTGCTCAGTACTCAGGGTGCTGGGTGCTAATTATCGGGGTGCTGGGTGCTCAGTGCTCGGGGTGCTGTTTGCTCAGTACTCGGGGTGCTGGGTGCTCAGTGCTCAGCGTGCTGGGTGCTCAGTACTCAGGGTGCTCTGTTCTCAGTACTCAGGATGCTGGGTGCTCATGCTCGGGGAACTGGGTGCTCAGTGCTCGGGGTGCTGGGTGCTCAGTGCTTGGGGTGCTGGGTGCTCAGTACTCAGGGTGCTGGGTGCTCAGTACTCAGGGTGCTGGGTGCTCAGTGCTCCGGGTGCTCGGTGCTCAGTACTCAGGTTGCTGGGTGCTCAGTCCTCGGGGTGCTGGGTGCTCAGTGCTCAGGGTGCTGGGTGCTCAGTGCTCGGGGTGCTGGGTGCTCAGTGCTCAGGATGCTGGCTGCTCAGTGCTCAGGGTGCTGGGTGCTCAGTACTCAGGGTGCTCGGTGCTCAGTACTCAGGGTGCTCAGCGCTCAGTACTCAGCGTGCTGGGTGCTCAGTGCTCAGGGTCCTTGGTGCTCAGTACTCAGGGTGCTCAGTGCTCAGTATTCAGCGTGCTTTGTGCTCAGTGCTCAGGGTGCTGGGTGCTCATTACTCAGGGTGCTGGGTGCTCAGTACTCGGGGTGCTCGGTGCTCAGTACTCTTGGTGCTGGGTGCTCAGTACTCAGGGTGCTGGGTGCTCAGTGCTCGGGGTGCTCGGTGCTCAGTGCTCAGGATGCTCGGTGCTCAGTACTCTTGGTGCTGGGTGCTCAGTACTCAGGGTGCTGGGTGCTCAGTCCTCGGGGTGCTCGGTGCTCAGTACTCAGGGTGCTGGGTGCTCAGTGCTCAGGGTGCTGGGTGCTCAGTACTCAGGGTGCTCAGTGCTCAGGGTGCTGGGTGCTCAGTGCTTGGGGTGCAGGGTGCTCAGTACTCCGGATGCTCGGTGCTCAGTACTCAGGGTGCTGGGTGCTCAGTACTCAGGGTGCTGGGTGCTCAGTACTCAGGGTGCTCGGTGCTCAGTACTCAGGGTTCTGGGTGCTCAGTGCTCAGTGTGCTGGGTGCTAAGTACTCAGGGTGCTGGGTGCTCAGTACTCAGGGTGCTGGGTGCTCAGTGCTCAGGGTGCTGTGTGCTCAGTACTCAGGGTGCTGGGTGCTCAGTGCTCAGGGTGCTTGGTGCTCAGTGCTCAGGGTGCTGAGTGCTCAGTGCTCAGGGTGCTGGGTGCTCAGTGCTTGGGGTGCTGGGTGCTCAGTGCTCAGGGTGCTGGGTTCTAAGTGCTCAGGGTGCTGGGTGATCAGTACTCGGGGTGCTCGGTGCTCAGTACTCAGGGTGCTGGGTGCTCAGTACTCAGGGTGCTGGGTGCTCAGTACTCTGTGTGCTCAGTGCTAAGTACTCAGGCTGCTGGGTGCTCATTCTAGGGGTGCTGGGTGTTCAGTACTCGGGGTGCTCGGTGCTCAGTACTCAGGGTGCTGGGTGCTCAGTACTCAGGGTGCTGGGTGCTCAGTACTCAGGGTGCTGGGTGCTCAGTGCTCAGGGTGCTGGGTGCTCAGTACTCAGGGTGCTGGGTGCTCAGTACTCAGGGTGCTGGGTGCTCAGTGCTCAGGGTGCTGGGTGCTCAGTGTTCGGAGTGCTCGGTGCTCAGCACTCAGGGTGCTGGGTGCTCAGTACTCAGGGTGCTGGGTGCTCAGTGCTCAGGGTGATCGGTGCTCAGTCCTCAGGGTGCTCAGTACTCAGGGTGCTGGGTGCTCAGTGCTCGTGGTGCTGGGTGCTCAGTGCTGAGGGTGCTGGGTGCTCTGTGATCGGGGTCCTGGGTGCTCAGTACTCAGGGTGCTCAGTGCTCGGGGAGCTCGGTGCTCAGTACTCAGGGTGCTGGGTGCTCAGTACTCAGTGCTCGGGGTCCTGGGTGCTCCGTGCTTGGGGTGCTGGGTGCTCAGCGCTCTGGGTGCTTAGTGCTCAGAACTCAGGGTGCTCAGTGCTCTGGGTGCTGGGTGCTCAGTACTCAGGGTGCTGGGTGCTCAGTACTCAGGGTGCTGGGTGCTCAGTGCTCAGGGTGCTGGGTGGTCAGTACTCGGGGTGCTCGGTGCTCAGTACTCAGGGTGCTGGGTGCTCAGTACTCAGGGTGCTGGGTGCTCAGTGCTCGGGGTGCTCGGTGCTCAGTGCTCAGGATGCTCGGTGCTCAGTACTCTTGGTGCTGGGTGCTCAGTACTCAGGGTGCTGGGTGCTCAGTCCTCGGGGTGCTCGGTGCTCAGTACTCAGGGTGCTGGGTGCTCAGTGCTCAGGGTGCTGGGTGCTCAGTGCTCGGGGTGCTCGGTGCTCAGTGCTCAGGATGCTCGGTGCTCAGTAATCTTGGTGCTGGGTGCTCAGTACTCAGGGTGCTGGGTGCTCAGTGCTCAGGGTGCTGGGTGCTCAGTACTCAGGGTGCTCAGTGCTCAGGGTGCTGGGTGCTCAGTGCTTGGGGTGCAGGGTGCTCAGTACTCCGGATGCTCGGTGCTCAGTACTCAGGGTGCTGGGTGCTCAGTACTCAGGGTGCTGGGTGCTCAGTACTCAGGGTGCTCGGTGCTCAGTACTCAGGGTTCTGGGTGCTCAGTGCTCAGTGTGCTGGGTGCTAAGTACTCAGGGTGCTGGGTGCTCAGTACTCAGGGTGCTGGGTGCTCAGTGCTCAGGGTGCTGGGTGCTCAGTACTCAGAGTGCTGGGTGCTCAGTGCTGAGGGTGCTGGGTGCTCTGTGATCGGGGTCCTGGGTGCTCAGTACTCAGGGTGCTCAGTGCTCGGGGAGCTCGGTGCTCAGTACTCAGGGTGCTGGGTGCTCAGTACTCAGTGCTCGGGGTCCTGGGTGCTCCGTGCTTGGGGTGCTGGGTGCTCAGCGCTCTGGGTGCTTAGTGCTCAGAACTCAGGGTGCTCAGTGCTCTGGGTGCTGGGTGCTCAGTACTCAGGGTGCTGGGTGCTCAGTACTCAGGGTGCTGGGTGCTCAGTGCTCAGGGTGCTGGGTGGTCAGTACTCGGGGTGCTCGGTGCTCAGTACTCAGGGTGCTGGGTGCTCAGTACTCAGGGTGCTGGGTGCTCAGTGCTCGGGGTGCTCGGTGCTCAGTGCTCAGGATGCTCGGTGCTCAGTACTCTTGGTGCTGGGTGCTCAGTACTCAGGGTGCTGGGTGCTCAGTCCTCGGGGTGCTCGGTGCTCAGTACTCAGGGTGCTGGGTGCTCAGTGCTCAGGGTGCTGGGTGCTCAGTGCTCGGGGTGCTCGGTGCTCAGTGCTCAGGATGCTCGGTGCTCAGTAATCTTGGTGCTGGGTGCTCAGTACTCAGGGTGCTGGGTGCTCAGTGCTCAGGGTGCTGGGTGCTCAGTACTCAGGGTGCTCAGTGCTCAGGGTGCTGGGTGCTCAGTGCTTGGGGTGCAGGGTGCTCAGTACTCCGGATGCTCGGTGCTCAGTACTCAGGGTGCTGGGTGCTCAGTACTCAGGGTGCTGGGTGCTCAGTACTCAGGGTGCTCGGTGCTCAGTACTCAGGGTTCTGGGTGCTCAGTGCTCAGTGTGCTGGGTGCTAAGTACTCAGGGTGCTGGGTGCTCAGTACTCAGGGTGCTGGGTGCTCAGTGCTCAGGGTGCTGGGTGCTCAGTACTCAGGGTGCTGGGTGCTCAGTGCTCAGGGTGCTGGGTGCTCAGTGCTCAGGGTGCTGAGTGCACAGTGCTCAGGGTGCTGGGTGCTCAGTGCTTCTGGTGCTGGGTGCTCAGTGCTCAGGGTGCTGGGTTCTCAGTGCTCAGGGTGCTGGGTGCTCAGTACTCGGGGTGCTCGGTGCTCAGTACTCAGGGTGCTGGGTGCTCAGTACTCAGGGTGCTGGGTGCTCAGTACTCAGGGTGCTCGGTGCTAAGTACTCAGGGTGCTGGGTGCTCAGTACTCAGGGTGCTGGGTGCTCAGTGCTCAGGGTGCTGGGTGCTCAGTACTCAGGGTGCTGGGTGCTCTGTGCTCAGTTTGCTGGGTGCTCAGTACTCAGGGTGCTGGGTGCTCAGTGCTCAGGGTGCTCAGTACTCGGGGTGCTGGGCGCTCAGTGCTCGGGGTGCTGGGTGCTCAATACTCAGGGTGCTCAGTACTCAGGTTGCTGGGTGCTCAGTGCTCGGGGTGCTGGGTGCTCAGTGCTCAGGGTGATCGGTGCTCAGTACTCAGTATGCTGGGTGCTCAGTACTCAGGGTGCTGGGTGCTCAGTACTCAGGGTGCTGGGTGCTCAGTCCTCAGTGTGCTCAGTGCTCAGGGTGCTGGGTGCTCAGTGCTCGGGGTGCTCGGTGCTCAGTACTCAGGCTGCTGAGTGCTCAGTACTCAGGGTGCTGGGTGCTCAGTGCTCGGGGTGCTGTTTGCTCAGTACTCAGCGTGCTGGGTGCTCAGTGCTCAGGGTGCTGGGTGCTCAGTGCTGGGGGTACTGGGTGCTCAGTACTCAGGGTGCTGGGTGCTCAGTACTCAGGGTGCTGGGTGCTCAGTGCTCGGGGTGCTGGGTGCTCAGTGCTCAGGGTGCTGGGTGCTCAGGACTCAGGGTGCTGGGTGCTCAGTGCTCGGGGTGCTCGGTGCTCAGTACTCAAGGTGCTGGCTGCTCAGTGCTCGGGGTGCTCGGTGCTCAGTACTAAGGGTGCTCAGTGCTCAGTACTCAGGGTGCTCAGTGCTCAGTGCTCGGGGTGCTGGGTGCTCAGTGATCGGGGTGCTGGGTGCTCAGTACTCAGGGTGCTGGGTGCTCACTACTCAGGGTGCTGGGTGCTCAGTGCTAGGGGTGCTCGGTGCGCAGTACGTTGGGTGCTCAGTACTCAGGGTGCTGGGTGCTCAGTGCTCAGGGTGCTGGGTGCTCAGTGCTAAGGGTGCTGGGTGCTCAGTGCTCAGGGTGCTGGGTGCTCAGTACTCAGGGTGCTGGGTGCTCAGTGCTCGGGGTGCTCGGTGCTCAGTACTCAGGGTGCTGGGTGCTCAGTACTCAGGGTGCTGGGTGCTCAGTGCTCAGGGTTATCGGTGCTCAGTCCTCAGGGTGCTCAGTACTCAGGGTGCTGGGTGCTCAGTGCTCGGGGTGCTGCGTGCTCAGTGCTGAGGGTGCTGGGTGCTCTGTCTTCGGGGTGCTGGGTGCTCAGTACTCAGGGTGCTCAGTGCTCGGGGAGCTCGGTGCTCAGTACTCAGGGTGCTAGGTGCTCAGTACTCAGGGTGCTCAGTGCACGAGGTGCTGGGTGCTAATTCTCGGGGTGCTGGGTGCTCAGTGCTCGGGGTGCTGTTTGCTCAGTACTCGGGGTGCTGGGTGCTCAGTGCTCAGGGTGCTGGGTGCTCAGTACTCAGGGTGCTGGGTGCTAATTCTCGGGGTGCTGGGTGCTCAGTGCTCGGGGTGCTGTTTGCTCAGTACTCGGGGTGCTGGGTGCTCAGTTCTCAGCGTGCTGGGTGCTCAGTACTCTGGGTGCTCTGTGCTCAGTACTCAGGCTGCTGGGTGCTCATTCTCGGGGTGCTGGGTGTTCAGTACTCGGGGTGCTCGGTGCTCAGTACTCAGGGTGCTGGGTGCTCAGTACTCAGGGTGCTGGGTGCTCAGTACTCAGGGTGCTGGGTGCTCAGTGCTCAGGGTGCTGGGTGCTCAGTACTCAGAGTGCTGGGTGCTCAGTACTCAGGGTGCTGGGTGCTCAGTGCTCAGGGTGCTGGGTGCTCAGTGCTCGGAGTGCTCGGTGCTCAGTACTCAGGGTGCTGGGTGCTCAGTACTCAGGGTGCTGGGTGCTCAGTGCTCAGGGTGATCGGTGCTCAGTCCTCAGGGTGCTCAGTACTCAGGGTGCTGGGTGCTCAGTGCTCGTGGTGCTGGGTGCTCAGTGCTGAGGGTGCTGGGTGCTCTGTGATCGGGGTGCTGGGTGCTCAGTACTCAGGGTGCTCAGTGCTCGGGGAGCTCGGTGCTCAGTACTCAGGGTGCTGGGTGCTCAGTACTCACTGCTCGGGGTCCTGGGTGCTCCGTGCTTGGGGTGCTGGGTGCTCAGCGCTCTGGGTGCTTAGTGCTCAGAACTCAGGGTGCTCAGTGCTCTGGGTGCTGGGTGCTCAGTACTCAGGGTGCTGGGTGCTCAGTACTCAGGGTGCTGGGTGCTCAGTGCTCAGGGTGCTCAGTGCTCAGTACTCAGGGTGCTGGGTGCTCAGTGCTCAGGGTGCTGGGTGCTAAGTACTCAGGGTGCTGGGAGCTCAGTACTCAGGGTGCTGGGTGCTCAGTGCTCAGGGTGCTGGGTGCTCAGTACTCAGGGTGCTGGGTGCTCAGTGCTCAGGGTGCTGGGTGCTCAGTACTCAGGGTGCTCAGTACTCAGTGTGCTGGGTGCTCAGTACTCAGGGTGCTGGGTGCTCAGTACTCAGGGTGCTGGGTGCTCAGTGCTCAGGGTGCTGGGTGGTCAGTACTCGGGGTGCTCGGTGCTCAGTACTCAGGGTGCTGGGTGCTCAGTACTCAGGGTGCTGGGTGCTCAGTACTCAGGGTGCTCGGTGCTCAGTGCTCAGGGTGCTGGGTGCTCAGTACTCAGGGTGCTCAGTACTCAGGGTGCTGGGTGCTCAGTGCTCGGGGTGCTGGGTGCTCAGTGCTGAGGGTGCTGGGTGCTCTGTGATCAGGGTGCTGGGTGCTCAGTACTCAGGGTGCTGGGTGCTCATTGCTCAGGGTGCTGGGTGCTCAGTACTCAGGGTGCTGGGTGCTCAGTACTCAGGGTGCTGGGTGCTCAGTGCTCAGGGTGCTGGGTGCTCAGTGCTCGGAGTGCTCGGTGCTCAGTACTCAGGGTGCTTCGTGCTCAGTACTCAGGGTGCTGGGTGCTCAGTGCTCGGGGTGCTGGGTGCTCAGTGCTGAGGGTGCTGGGTGCTCTGTGATCAGGGTGCTGGGTGCTCAGTACTCAGGGTGCTCAGTGCTCGGGGAGCTCGGTGCTCAGTACTCAGGGTGCTGGGTGCTCAGTACTCAGTGCTCGGTTTCCTGGGTCCTCCGTGCTTGGGGTGCTGGGTGCTCAGCGCTCTGGGTGCTTAGTGCTCAGTACTCAGGGTGCTCAGTGCTCGGGGTGCTGGGTGCTCAGTACTCAGGGTGCTGGGTGCTCAGTACTCAGGGTGCTGGGTGCTCAGTGCTCAGGGTGCTGGGTGCTCAGTACTCGGGGTGCTCGGTGCTCAGTACTCAGGGTGCTGGTTGCTCAGTCCTCAGGGTGCTGGGTGCTCAGTACTCACGGTGCTCGGTGCTCAGTACTCAGGGTGCTGGGTGCTCAGTGCTCAGGGTGCTGGGTGCTAAGTACTCAGGGTGCTGGGTGCTCAGTACTCAGGGTGCTGGGTGCTCAGTGCTCAGGGTGCTGGTTGCTCAGTACTCAGGGTGCTGGGTGCTCAGTGCTCAGGGTGCTGGGTGCTCAGTACTCAGGGTGCTCAGTACTCAGGGTGCTGGGTGCTCAGTACTCAGGGTGCTCAGTACTCAGAGAGCTGGGTGCTCAGTGCTCGGGGTGCTGGGTGCTCAGTACTCAGGGTGCTCAGTACTCAGGGTGCTGGGTGCTCAGTGCTCGGGTTGCTGGGTGCTCAGTGCTCAGGGTGCTGGGTGCTCAGTGCTCGGGGTGCTCAGTGCTCAGTACTCAGGGTGCTGGGTGCTCAGTCCTCAGGGTGCTCAGTGCTCAGGGTGCTGGGTGCTCAGTACTCACGGTGCTGGGTGCTCAGTACTCGGGGTGCTGGGTGCTCATTACTCAAGGTGCTGGGTGCTCAGTGCTCGGGGTGCTCGGTGCTCAGTACTCTTGGTGCTGGGTGCTCAGTACTCAGGGTGCTGGGTGCTCAGTGCTCGGGGTGCTCGGTGCTCAGTGCTCAGGATGCTCGGTGCTCAGTACTCTTGCTGCTGGGTGCTCAGTACTCAGGGTGCTGGGTGCTCAGTGCTCAGGGTGCTGGGTGCTCAGTACTCAGGGTGCTCAGTACTCAGTACTCAGGGTAGTGGGTGCTCAGTGCTTGGAGGGCTGGGTTCTCAGTGCTCAGGGTGCTGGGCGCTCAGTGCTCGGGGTGCTGGGTGCTCAGTACTCGGGGTGCTCGGTGCTCAGTACTCAGGGTGCTGGGTGCTCAGTACTCAGGGTGCTGGGTGCTCAGTGCTCAGGGTGCTGGGTGCTCAGTACTCAGGGTGCTCAGTACTCAGTACTCAGGGTAGTGGGTGCTCAGTGCTTGGAGGGCTGGGTTCTCAGTGCTCAGGGTGCTGGGCGCTCAGTGCTCGGGGTGCTGGGTGCTCAGTACTCGGGGTGCTCGGTGCTCAGTACTCAGGGTGCTTGGTGCTCAGTACTCAGGGTGCTGGGTGCTCAGTGCTCAGGGTGCTGGCTGCTCAGTGCTCAGGGTCCTTGGTGCTCAGTACTCAGGGTGCTCATTGCTCAGTACTCAGCGTGCTTTGTGCTCAGTGCTCAGGGTGCTGGGTGCTCAGTACTCAGGGTGCTGGGTGCTCAGTACTCACGGTGCTGGGTGCTCAGTACTCAGGGTGCTGGGTGCTCAGTGCTCAGGGTGCTGGGTGCTCAGTACTCAGGGTGCTCAGTACTCAGTACTCAGGGTAGTGGGTGCTCAGTGCTTGGAGGGCTGGGTTCTCAGTGCTCAGGGTGCTGGGCGCTCAGTGCTCGGGGTGCTGGGTGCTCAGTACTCGGGGTGCTCGGTGCTCAGTACTCAGGGTGCTGGGTGCTCAGTACTCAGGGTGCTGGGTGCTCAGTGCTCAGGGTGCTGGGTGCTCAGTACTCAGGGTGCTCAGTACTCAGTACTCAGGGTAGTGGGTGCTCAGTGCTTGGAGGTCTGGGTTCTCAGTGCTCAGGGTGCTGGGCGCTCAGTGCTCGGGGTGCTGGGTGCTCAGTACTCGGGGTGCTCGGTGCTCAGTACTCAGGGTGCTGGGTGCTCAGTACTCAGGGTGCTGGGTGCTCAGTGCTCAGGGTGCTGGCTGCTCAGTGCTCAGGGTCCTTGGTGCTCAGTACTCAGGGTGCTCATTGCTCAGTACTCAGCGTGCTTTGTGCTCAGTGCTCAGGGTGCTGGGTGCTCAGTACTCAGGGTGCTGGGTGCTCAGTATTCACGGTGCTGGGTGCTCAGTCCTCAGGGTGCTGGGTGCTCAGTACTCGGGGTGCTCGGTGCTCAGTGCTCAGGATGCTCGGTGCTCAGTACTCTTGGTGCTGGGTGCTCAGTACTCAGGGTGCTAGGTGCTCAGTGCTAAGGGTGCTCGGTGCTCAGTACTCAGGGTGCTGGGTGCTCAGTACTCAGGGTGCTCAGTACTCAGGGTGCTGGGTGCTCAGTGCTCAGGGTGCTGGGTGCTCAGTGCTGAGGGTGCTGGGTGCTCTGTGATCAGGGTGCTGAATGCTCAGTACTCAGGGTGCTGGGTGCTCAGTGCTCAGGGTGCTGGGTGCTCAGTACTCAGGGTGCTGGGTGCTCAGTACTCAGGGTGCTGGGTGCTCAGTGCTCAGGGTGCTGGGTGCTCAGTGCTCAGGGTGATCGGTGCTCAGTCCTCAGGGTGCTCAGTACTCAGGGTGCTGGGTGCTCAGTGCTCGTGGTGCTGGGTGCTCAGTGCTGAGGGTGCTGGGTGCTCTGTGATCGGGGTGCTGGGTGCTCAGTACTCAGGGTGCTCAGTGCTCGGGGAGCTCGGTGCTCAGTACTCAGGGTGCTGGGTGCTCAGTACTCAGTGCTTGGGGTCCTGGGTGCTCCGTGCTTGGGGTGCTGGGTGCTCAGCGCTCTGGGTGCTTAGTGCTCAGTACTCAGGGTGCTCAGTGCTCGGGGTGGTGGGTGCTCAGTACTCAGGGTGCTGGGTGCTCAGTACTCAGGGTGCTGGGCGCTCAGTGCTCAGGGTGCTGGGTGCTCAGTACTAGGGGTGCTTGGTGCTCAGTACTCAGGGTGCTCGGTGCTCAGTACTCAGGGTGCTGGGTGCTCAGTGCTCAGGGTGCTGGGTGCTAAGTACTCAGGGTGCTGGGTGCTCCGTACTCAGGGTGCTGGGTGCTCAGTGCTCAGGGTGCTGGGTGCTCAGTACTCAGGGTGCTGGGTGCTCAGTGCTCAGGGTGCTGGGTGCTCAGTACTCAGGGTGCTGGGTGCTCAGTGCTCGGGGTGCTGGGTGCTCAGTGCTCAGTGTGCTGGCTGCTCAGTGCTCAGGGTGCTGGGTGCTCAGTACTCAGGTTGCTCGGTGCTCAGTACTCAGGGTGCTCAGCGCTCAGTACTCAGCGTGCTGGGTGCTCAGTGCTCAGGGTCCTTGGTGCTCAGTACTCAGGGTGCTCAGTGCTCAGTACTCAGCGTGCTTTGTGCTCAGTGCTCACGGTGCTGGGTGCTCAGTACTCAGGGTGCTGGGTGCTCAGTACTCACGGTGCTGGGTGCTCAGTACTCGGGGTGCTGGGTGCTCATTACTCAGGGTGCTGGGTGCTCAGTGCTCGGGGTGCTCGGTGCTCAGTACTCTTGGTGCTGGGTGCTCAGTATTCAGGGTGCTGGGTGCTCAGTGCTCGTGGTGCTCAGTGCTCAGTGCTCAGGATGCTCGGTGCTCAGTACTCTTGGTGCTGGGTGCTCAGTACTCAGGGTGCTGGGTGCTCAGTGCTCAGGGTGCTCGGTGCTCAGTACTCAGTGTGCTGGGTGCTCAGTGCTCAGGGTGCTGAGTACTCAGTACTCAGGGTGCTCAGTACTCAGTACTCGGGGCGCTGGGTGCTCAGTGCTTGGGGTGCTGGGTGCTCAGTGCTCAGGGTGCTGGGCGCTCAGTGCTCGGGGTGCTGGGTGCTCAGTACTCGGGGTGCTCGGTGCTCAGTACTCAGGGTGCTGGGTGCTCAGTACTCAGGGTGCTGGGTGCTCAGTACTCAGGGTGCTGGGTGCTCAGTACTCAGGGTGCTGGGTGCTCAGTACTCAGGGTGCTGGGTGCTCAGTGCTCAGGGTGCTGGGTGCTCAGTACTCAGGGTGCTGGGTGCTCGGTACTCAGGGTGCTGTGTGCTCAGTGCTCAGGGTGCTGGGTGCTCAGTGCTCGGGTTGCTCGGTGCTCAGTACGCAGGGTGCTGGGTGCTCAGTACTCAGGGTGCTGGGTGCTCAGTGCTCAGGGTGATCGGTGCTCAGTCCTCAGGGTGCTCAGTACTCAGGGTGCTGGGTGCTCAGTGCTCGGGGTGCTGGGTGCTCAGTGCTGAAGGTGCTGGGTGCTCTGTGATTGGGGTCCTGGGTGCTCAGTACTCAGGGTGCTCAGTGCTCGGGGAGCTCGGTGCTCAGTAATCAGGGTGGTGGGTGCTCAGTAATCAGTGCTCGGGGTCCTGGGTGCTCCGTGCTTGGGGTGCTTAGTGCTCAGTACTCAGGGTGCTGGGTGCTCAGTTCTCGGGGTGCTCGGTGCTCAGTACTCAGGGTGCTGCGTGCTCAGTACTCAGGGTGATGGGCGCTCAGTGCTCAGGGTGCTGGGTGCTCAGTACTAGGGGTGCTCGGTGGTCAGTACTCAGGGTGCTGGGTGCTCAGTACTCAGGATGCTGGGTGCTCAGTACTCAGGGTGCTCGGTGCTCAGTACTCAGGGTGCTGGGTGCTCAGTGCTCACGGTGCTGGTTGCTAAGTACTCAGGGTGCTGGGTGCTCAGTACTCAGAGTGCTGGGTACTCAGTGCTCAGGGTGCTGGGTGCTCAGTACTCAGGGTGCTGGGTGCTCAGTGCTCAGGGTGCTGGGTGCTCAGTACTCAGGGTGCTCAGTACTCAGGGTGCTGGGTGCTCTGTACTCAGGGTGCTCAGTACTCAGGGTCCTGGGTGCTCAGTGCTCGGGGTGCTGGGTGCTCAGTACTCAGGGTGCTCAGTACTCAGGGTGCTGGGTGCTCAGTGCTCGGGTTGCTGGGTGCTCAGTGCTCAGGGTGATCGGTGCTCAGTACTCACGATGCTGGGTGCTCAGTACTCAGGGTGCTGGGTACTCAGTCCTCAGGGTGCTCAGTGCTGAGGGTGCTGGGTGCTCAGTGCTCGGGGTGCTCGGTGCTCAGTACTCAGGGTGCTGAGTGCTCAGTACTCAGGGTGCTGGGTGCTCAGTACTCAGGGTGCTGGGTGCTCAGTGCTCGGGGTGCTGGGTGCTCAGTACTCAGGGTGCTGAGTGCTCAGTACTCAGGGTGCTGGGTGCTCAGTACTCAGGGTGCTGGGTGCTCAGTGCTCGGGGTGCTGGGTGCTCAGTGCTCACCGTGCTGGCTGCTCAGTGCTCAGGGTGCTGGGTGCTCAGTACTCAGGGTGCTCGGTGCTCAGTACTCAGGGTGCTCAGCGCTCAGTACTCAGCGTGCTGGGTGCTCAGTGCTCAGGGTCCTTGGTGCTCAGTACTCAGGGTGCTCAGTGCTCAGTACTCAGCGTGCTTTGTGCTCAGTGCTCACGGTCCTGGGTGCTCAGTACTCAGGGTGCTGGGTGCTCAGTACTCACGGTGCTGGGTGCTCAGTACTCGGGGTGCTGGGTGCTCATTACTCAGGGTGCTGGGTGCTCAGTGCTCGGGGTGCTCGGTGCTCAGTACTCTTGGTGCTGGGTGCTCAGTATTCAGGGTGCTGGGTGCTCAGTGCTCGGGGTGCTCGGTGCTCAGTGCTCAGGATGCTCGGTGCTCAGTACTCTTGGTGCTGGGTGCTCAGTACTCAGGGTGCTGGGTGCTCAGTGCTCAGGGTGCTCGGTGCTCAGTACTCAGGGTGCTGGGTGCTCAGTGCTCAGGGTGCTGAGTACTCAGTACTCAGGGTGCTCAGTACTCAGTACTCAGGGTGCTGGGTGCTCAGTGCTTGGGGTGCTGGGTGCTCAGTGCTCAGGGTGCTGGGCGCTCAGTGCTCGGGGTGCTGGGTGCTCAGTACTCGGAGTGCTCGGTGCTCAGTACTCAGGGTGCTGGGTGCTCAGTACTCAGGGTGCTGGGTGCTCAGTACTCAGGGTGCTGGGTGCTCAGTACTCAGGGTGCTGGGTGCTCAGTACACAGGGTGCTGTGTGCTCAGTGCTCAGGGTGCTGGGTGCTCAGTACGCAGGGTGCTGGGTGCTCAGTACTCAGGGTGCTGGGTGCTCAGTGCTCAGGGTGATCGGTGCTCAGTCCTCAGGGTGCTCAGTACTCAGGGTGCTGGGTGCTCAGTGCTCGGGGTGCTGGGTGCTCAGTGCTGAGGGTGCTGGGTGCTCTGTGATTGGGGTCCTGGGTGCTCAGTACTCAGGGTGCTCAGTGCTCGGGGAGCTCGGTGCTCAGTAATCAGGGTGGTGGGTGCTCAGTAATCAGTGCTCGGGGTCCTGGGTGCTCCGTGCTTGGGGTGCTGGGTGCTCAGGGCTCTGGGTGCTTAGTGCTCAGTACTCAGGGTGCTGCGTGCTCAGTACTCAGGGTGCTGGGTGGTCAGTACTCAGGGTGCTCGGTGCTCAGTACTCAGGGTGCTGGGTGCTCAGTGCTCAGGGTGCTGGCTGCTAAGTACTCAGGGTGCTGGGTGCTCAGTACTCAGGGTGCTAGGTGCTCAGCGCTCAGGGTGCTGGGTACTCAGTACTCAGGGTGCTGGGTGCTCAGTGCTCAGGGTGCTGGGTGCTCAGTACTCAGGCTGCTCAGTACTCAGGGTGCTGGGTGCTCAGTACTCAGGGTGCTCAGTACTCAGGGTGCTGGGTGCTCAGTGCTCGGAGTGCTGGGTGCTCAGTACTCAGGGTGCTCAGTACTCAGGGTGCTGGGTGCTCAGTGCTCGGGTTGCTGGGTGATCAGTGCTCAGGGTGATCGGTGCTCAGTACTCAGGATGCTGGGTGCTCAGTAATCAGGGTGCTGGGTGCTCAGTCCTCAGGGTGCTCAGTGCTCAGGGTGCTGGGTGCTCAGTGCTCAGGGTGCTCAGTGCTCAGTACTCAGGGTGCTGGGTGCTCATTACTCAGGGTTCTGGGTGCTCAGTGCTCGGGGTGCTGGGTGCTCAGTAATCAGGGTGCTGGGTGCTCAGTCCTCAGGGTGTTCAGTGCTCAGGGTGCTGGGTGCTCAGTGCTCAGGGTGCTCAGTGCTCAGTACTCAGGGTGCTGGGTGCTCATTACTCAGGGTGCTGGGTGCTCAGTGCTCGGGGTGCTGGGTGCTCAGTACTCAGGGTGCTGGGTGCTCAGTGCTCAGGGTGCTGGGTGCTCAGTGCTCGGAGTGCTGGGTGCTCAGTACTCAGGGTGCTGGGTGCTCAGTACTCGGGGTGCTCGGTGCTCAGTACTCAGGGTGCTGGGTGCTCAGTACTCAGGGTGCTGGGTGCTCAGTACTCAGGGTGCTCGGTGCTCAGTACTCAGGGTGCTGGGTGCTCAGTGCTCAGCGTGCTGGGTACTAAGTACTCAGGGTGCTGGGTGCTCAGTACTCAGGGTGCTGGGTGCTCAGTGCTCAGGGTGCTGGGTGCTCAGTACTCAGGGTGCTGGGTGCTCAATGCTCAGGGTGCTGGGTGCTCAGTACTCAGGGTGCTCAGTACTCAGGGTGCTGGGTGCTCAGTACTCAGGGTGCTCAGTACTCAGGGTGCTGGGTGCTCAGTGCTCGGGGTGCTGGGTGGTCAGTACTCAGGGTGCTCAGTACTCAGGGTGCTGGGTGCTCAGTGCTCGGGTTGCTGGGTGCTCAGTGCTCAGGGTGATCGGTGCTCAGTACTCAGGATGCTGGGTGCTCAGTACTCAGGGTGCTGGGTGCTCAATCCTCAGGGTGCTCAGTGCTCAGGGTGCTGGGTGCTCAGTGCTCGGGGTGCTCGGTGCTCAGTACTCAGGGTGCTGAGTGCTCAGTACTCAGGGTGCTGGGTGCTCAGTACTCAGGGTGCTGGGTGCTCAGTGCTCAGGGTGCTGGCTGCACAGTGCTCAGTGTGCTGGGTGCTCAGTACTCAGGGTGCTCGGTGCTCAGTACTCAGTGTGCTCAGCACTCAGCACTCAGCGCGCTGGGTGCTCAGTGCTCAGGGTCCTTGGTGCTCAGTACTCAGGGTGCTCAGTACTCAGCGTGCTTTGTGCTCAGTGCTCAGGGTGCTAGTTGCTCAGTACTCAGGGTGCTGGGTGCTCAGTGCTCAGCGTGCTGGGTGCTAAGTACTCGGGGTGCTGGGTGCTCAGTACTCAGGGTGCTGGGTGCTCAGTGCTCAGGGTGCTGGGTGCTCAGTACTCAGGGTGCTGGGTGCTCAGTGCTCAGGGTGCTGGGTGCTCAGTACTCAGGGTGCTCAGTACTCAGGGTGCTGGGTGCTCAGTACTCAGGGTGCTCAGTCCTCAGGGTGCTGGGTGCTCAGTGCTCGGGGTGCTGGGTGCTCAGTACTCAGGGTGCTCAGTACTCAGGGTGCTGGGTGCTCAGTGCTCGGGTTGCTGGGTGCTCAGTGCTCAGGGTGATCGGTGCTCAGTACTCAGGATGCTGGGTGCTCAGTACTCAGGGTGCTGGGTGCTCAGTCCTCAGGGTGCTCAGTGCTGAGGGTGCTGGGTGCTCAGTGCTCGGGGTGCTCGGTGCTCGGTGCTCAGTACTCAGGGTGCTGAGTGCTCAGTACTCAGGGTGCTGGGTGCTCAGTACTCAGGGGGCTGGGTGCTCAGTGCTCGCGGTGCTGGGTGCTCAGTGCTCAGGGTGCTGGCTGCTCAGTGTTGAGGGTGCTGGGTGCTCAGTACTCAGGGTGCTCGGTGCTCAGTACTCAGGGTGCTCAGCGCTCAGTACTCAGCGTGCTGGGTGCTCAGTGCTCAGGGACCTTGGTGCTCAGTACTCAGGGTACTTAGTGCTCAGTACTCAGCGTGCTTTGTGCTCAGTGCTCAGGGTGCTGGGTGCTCAGTACTCAGGGTGCTGGGTGCTCAGTACTCACGGTGCTGGGTGTTCAGTACTCGGGGTGCTGGGTGCTCATTTCTCAGGGTGTTGGGTGCTCAGTGCTCGGGGTGCTCGGTGCTCAGTACTCTTGGTGCTGGGTGCTCAGTACTCAGGGTGCTGGGTGCTCAGTGCTCGGGGTGCTCGGTCCTCAGTGCTCAGGATGCTCGGTGCTCAGTACTCTTGGTGCTGGGTGCTCAGTACTCAGGGTGCTCGGTGCTCAGTACTCAGGGTGCTAGGTGCTCAGTGCTCAGGGTGCTGGGTGCTAAGTACTCAGGGTGCTGGGTGCTCAGTACTCAGGGTGCTGGGTGCTCAGTGCTCAGGGTGCTGGGTGCTCAGTACTCAGGGTGCTCAGTACTCAGGGTGCTGGGTGCTCAGTGCTCGGGGTGCTGGGTGCTCAGTACTCAGGGTGCTCAGTATTCAGGTTGCTGGGTGCTCAGTGCTCGGGTTGCTGGGTGATCAGTGCTCAGGGTGATCGGTGCTCAGTACTCAGGATGCTGGGTACTCAGTACTCAGGGTGCTGGGTGCTCAGTCCTCAGGGTGCTCAGTGCTCAGGGTGCTGGGTGCTCAGTGCTCAGGGTGCTCAGTGCTCAGTACTCAGGGTGCTGGGTGCTCATTACTCAGGGTGCTGGGTGCTTAGTGCTCGGGGTGCTGGGTGCTCAGTACTCAGGGTGCTGGGTGCTCAGTGCTCAGGGTGCTGGGTGCTCAGTGCTCGGAATGCTGGGTGCTCAGTACTCAGGGTGCTGGGTGCTCAGTACTCAGGGTGCTGGGTGCTCAGTGCTCGGGGTGCTGGGTGCTCAGTGCTCAGGGTGCTGGGTGCTCAGTACTTAGGGTGCTGGGTGCTCAGTGCTCGGGGTTCTCGGTGCTCAGTACTCAAGGTGCTGGGTGCTCAGTGCTCACGGTGCTGGGTGCTCAGTCCTCGGGGTGCTCGGAGCTCAGTGCTCAGGGTGCTGGGTGCTCAGTACTCAGGGTGCTCGGTGCTCAGTACTAAGGGTGCTCAGTGCTCAGTACTCAGGGTGCTCAGTGCTCAGTACTCGGGGTGCTGGGTGCTCAGTGCTCGGGGTGCTGGGTGCTCAGTACTGAGTGTGCTGGGTGCTCAGTGCTCAGGGTGCTGGGTGCTCAGTGCTCAGGGTGCTGGGTGCTCAGTACTCAGGGTGCTCAGTGCTCAGGGTGCTGGGTGCTCAGTGCTCAGGGTGCTCAGTGCTCAGTACTCAGGGTGCTGGGTGCTCATTACTCAGGGTGCTGGGTGCTTAGTGCTCGGGGTGCTGGGTGCTCAGTACTCAGGGTGCTGGGTGCTCAGTGCTCAGGGTGCTGGGTGCTCAGTGCTCGGAATGCTGGGTGCTCAGTACTCAGGGTGCTGGGTGCTCAGTACTCAGTGTGCTGGGTGCTCAGTGCTCGGGGTGCTGGGTGCTCAGTGCTCAGGGTGCTGGGTGCTCAGTACTCAGGGTGCTGGGTGCTCAGTGCTCGGGGTTCTCGGTGCTCAGTACTCAAGGTGCTGGGTGCTCAGTGCTCACGGTGCTGGGTGCTCAGTCCTCGGGGTGCTCGGAGCTCAGTGCTCAGGGTGCTGGGTGCTCAGTACTCAGGGTGCTCGGTGCTCAGTACTAAGGGTGCTCAGTGCTCAGTACTCAGGGTGCTCAGTGCTCAGTACTCGGGGTGCTGGGTGCTCAGTGCTCGGGGTGCTGGGTGCTCAGTACTGAGGGTGCTGGGTGCTCAGTGCTCAGGGTGCTGGGTGCTCAGTGCTCAGGGTGCTGGGTGCTCAGTACTCAGTGCTCAGGATGCTGGGTGCTCAGTGCTCAGGGTGCTCAGTGCTCAGTGCTCAGTACTCAGGGTGCTGGGTGCTCAGTACTCAGGGTGCTGGGTGCTCAGTGCTCGGGGTGTTCGGTGCTCAGTACTCAGGGGGCTGGGTGCTCAGTGCTGGGTGCTCAGTGCTCGGGGTGCTGGGTGCTCAGTGCTGGGTGCTCAGTGCTCGGGGTGCTGGGTGCTCAGTGCTCGGGGTGCTGGGTGCTCAGTACTCAGGGTGCTGGGTGCTCAATGCTCGGGCTGCTCGGTGCTCAGTACTCAGGGTGCTGGGTGCTCAGTACTCAGGGTGCTGGGTGCTCAGTGCTGGGTGCTCAGTGCTCGGGGTGCTGGGTGCTCAGTGCTCGGGGTGCTGGGTGCTCAGTACTCAGGGTGCTCGGTGCTCAGTACTCAGGGTGCTGGGTGCTCAGTGCTCGGGGTGCTGGGTGCTCAGTACTCAGGGTGCTGGGTGCTCAGTGCTCGGGGTGCTCGATGCTCAGTACGTTGGGTGCTCAGTACTCAGGGTGCTGGGTGCTCAGTACTCAGGGTGCTGGGTGCTCAGTGCTCGGGGTGCTGGGTGCTCAGTGCTCAGGGTGCTGGGTGCTCAGTACTTAGGGTGCTGTGTGCTCAGTGCTCGGGGTGCTCGGTGCTCAGTACTCAAGGTGCTGGGTGCTCAGTGCTCACGGTGCTGGGTGCTCAGTCCTCGGGGTGCTCCGTGCTCAGTGCTCAGGGTACTGGTTGCTCAGTACTCAGGGTGCTCGGTGCTCAGTACTAAGGGTGCTCAGTGCTCAGTACTCAGGGTGCTCAGTGCTCAGTGCTCGGGGTGCTGGGTGCTCAGTGCTCAGGGTGCTCAGTGCTCAGTGCTCAGTACTCAGGGTGCTGGGTGCTCAGTACTCAGGGTGCTGGGTGCTCATTGCTCAGTGCTCAGTACTCAGGGTGCTGGGTGCTCAGTACTCAGCGTGCTGGGTGCTCAGTACTCAGGGTGCTGGGTGCTCAGTACTCAGGGTGCTGGGTGCTCAGTGCTCGGGGTGCTTGGTGCTCAGTGCTCAGGGTGCTGGCTGCTCAGTACTCAGGGTGCTGGGTGCTCAGTACTCAGGGTGCTCGGTGCTCAGTACTCAGGGTGCTCAGTGCTCAGTACTCAGCGTGCTGGATGCTCAGTGCTCAGGGTCCTTGGTGCTCAGTACTCAGGGTGCTCAGTGCTCAGTACTCAGCGTGCTTTGTGCTCAGTGCTCACGGTGCTGGGTGCTCAGTACTCAGGGTGCTGGGTGCTCAGTACTCACGGTGCTGGGTGCTCAGTACTCGGGGTGCTGGGTGCTCATTACTCAGGGTGCTGGGTGCTCAGTGCTCGGGGTGCTCGGTGCTCAGTACTCTTGGTGCTGGGTGCTCAGTATTCAGGGTGCTGGGTGCTCAGTGCTCGGGGTGCTCGGTGCTCAGTGCTCAGGATGCTCGGTGCTCAGTACTCTTGGTGCTTGGTGCTCAGTACTCAGGGTGCTGGGTGCTCAGTGCTCAGGGTGCTCGGTGCTCAGTACTCAGGGTGCTGGGTGCTCAGTGCTTGGGGTGCTGGGTGCTCAGTGCTCAGGGTGCTGGGCGCTCAGTGCTCGGGGTGCTTTGTGCTCAGTACTCGGGGTGCTCGGTGCTCAGTACTCAGGGTGCTGGGTGTTCAGTACTCAGGGTGCTGGGTGCTCAGTTCTCAGGGTGCTGGGTGCTCAGTACTCAGGGTGCTGGGTGCTCAGTACTCAGGGAGCTGGGTGCTCAGTGCTCAGGGTGCTGGGTGCTCAGTACTCAGGGTGCTGGGTGCTCAGTACTCAGGGTGCTGGGTGCTCAGTGCTCAGGGTGCTGGGTGCTCAGTGCTCGGGTTGCTCGGTGCTCAGTACGCAGGGTGCTGTGTGCTCAGTACTCAGGGTGCTGGGTGCTCATTGCTCAGGGTGAACGGTGCTCAGTCCTCAGGGTGCTCAGTACTCAGGGTGCTGGGTGCTCAGTGCTCGGGGTGCTGGGTGCTCAGTGCTGAGGGTGCTGGGTGCTCTGTGATTGGGGTCCGGGGTGCTCAGTACTCAGGGTGCTCAGTGCTCGGGGAGCTCGGTGCTCAGTAATCAGGGTGGTGGGTGCTCAGAAATCAGTGCTCTTGGTACTGGGTGCTCCGTGCTTGGGGTGCTGGGTGCTCAGCGCTCTGGGTGCTTAGTGCTCAGTTCTCAGGGTGCTGGGTGCTCAGTTCTCGGGGTGCTCGTTGCTCAGTACTCAGGGTGCTGCGTGCTCAGTACTCAGGGTGCTTGGTGCTCAGTACTCAGAGTGCTGGGTGCTCAGTGCTCAGGGTGCTGGCTGCTAAGTACTCAGGGTGCTGGGTGCTCAGTACTCAGGGTGCTGGGTGCTCAGTGCTCAGGGTGCTGGGTACTCAGTACTCAGGGTGCTGGGTGCTCAGTGCTCAGGGTGCTGGGTGCTCAGTACTCAGGGTGCTCAGTACTCAGGGTGCTGGGTGCTCAGTACTCAGGGTGCTCAGTACTCAGGGTGCTGGGTGCTCAGTGATCGGGGTGCTGGGTGCTCAGTACTCAGGGTGCTCAGTACTCAGGGTGCTGGGTGCTCAGTGCTCGGGTTGCTGGGTGATCAGTGCTCAGGTTGATCGGTGCTCAGTACTCAGGATGCTGGGTGCTCAGTACTCAGGGTGCTGGGTGCTCAGTCCTCAGGGTGCTCAGTGCTCAGGGTGCTGGGTGCTCGGTGCTCAGTGTGCTCAGTGCTCAGTACTCAGGGTGCTGGGTGCTCATTACTCAGGGTGCTGGGTGCTCAGTGCTCGGGGTGCTGGGTGCTCAGTACTCAGGGTGCTGGGTGCTCAGTGCTCAGGGTGCTGGGTGCTCAGTGCTCGGAGTGCTGGGTGCTCAGTACTCAGGGTGCTGGGTGCTCAGTGCTCAGGGTGCTGGGTGCTCAGTACTCAGGGTGCTCAGTACTCAGGGTGCTGGGTGCTCAGTACTCGGGGTGCTCGGTGCTCAGTACTCAGGGTGCTGGGTGCTCAGTACTCAGGGTGCTGGGTGCTCAGTACTCAGGGTGCTCGGTGCTCAGTACTCAGGGTGCTGGGTGCTCAGTGCTCAGCGTGCTGGGTGCTAAGTACTCAGGGTGCTGGGTGCTCAGTACTCAGGGTGCTGGGTACTCAGTGCTCAGGGTGCTGGGTGCTCAGTACTCAGGGTGCTGGGTGCTCAGTGCTCAGGGTGCTGGGTGCTCAGTACTCAGGGTGCTCAGTACTCAGGGTGCTGGGTGCTCAGTACTCAGGGTGCTCAGTACTCAGGGTGCTGGGTGCTCAGTGCTCGGGTTGCTGGGTGCTCAGTACTCAGGGTGCTCAGTACTCAGGGTGCTGGGTGCTCAGTGCTCGGGTTGCTGGGTGCTCAGTGCTCAGGTTGATCGGTGCTCAGTACTCAGGATGCTGGGTGCTCAGTACACAGGGTGCTGGGTGCTCAGTCCTCAGGGTGCTCAGTGCTCAGGGTGCTGGGTGCTCAGTGCTCGGGGTGCTCGGTGCTCAGTACTCAGGCTGCTGAGTGCTCAGTACTCAGGGTGCTGGGTGCTCAGTACTCAGGGTGCTGGGTGCTCAGTGCTCGGGGTGCTGGGTGCTCAGTGCTCAGGGTGCTGGCTGCTCAGTGCTCAGTGTGCTGGGTGCTCAGTACTCAGGGTGCTCGGTGCTCAGTACTCAGGGTGCTCAGCACTCAGTACTCAGCACGCTGGGTGCTCAGTGCTCAGGGTCCTTGGTGCTCAGTACTCAGGGTGCTCAGTACTCAGCGTGCTTTGTGCTCAGTGCTCAGGGTGCTCGGTGCTCAGTACTCAGGGTGCTGGGTGCTCAGTGCTCAGCGTGCTGGGTGCTAAGTACTCAGGGTGCTGGGTGCTCATTACTCAGGGTGCTGGTTGCTCAGTGCTCAGGGTGCTGGGTGCTCAGTACTCAGGGTGCTGGGTGCTCAGTGCTCAGGGTGCTGGGTGCTCAGTACTCAGGGTGCTCAGTACTCAGGGAGTTTCGTGCTCAGTACTCAGGGTGCTCAGTACTCAGGGTGCTGGGTGCTCAGTGCTCGGGGTGCTGGGGGCTCAGTACTCAGGGTGCTCAGTACTCAGGGTGCTGGGTGCTCAGTGCTCGGGTTGCTGGGTGCTCAGTGCTCAGGGTGATCGGTGCTCAGTACTCAGGATGCTGGGTGCTCAGTACTCAGGGTGCTGGGTGCTCAGTCCTCAGGGTGCTCAGTGCTGAGGGTGCTGGGTGCTCAGTGCTCGGGGTGCTCGGTGCTCGGTGCTCAGTACTCAGGGTGCTGAGTGCTCAGTACTCAGGGTGCTGGGTGCTCAGTACTCAGGGTGCTGGGTGCTCAGTGCTCGCGGTGCTGGGTGCTCAGTGCTCAGGTTGCTGGCTGCCCAGTGCTCAGGTTGCTGGGTGCTCAGTACTCAGGGTGCTCGGTGCTCAGTACTCAGGGTGCTCAGCGCTCAGTACTCAGCGTGCTGGGTGCTCAGTGCTCAGGGACCTTGGTGCTCAGTACTTAGGGTGCTCAGTGCTCAGTACTCAGCGTGCTTTGTGCTCAGTGCTCAGGGTGCTGGGTGCTCAGTACTCAGGGTGCTGGGTGCTCAGTACTCACGGTGCTGGGTGCTCAGTACTCGGGGTGCTGGGTGCTCATTTCTCAGGGTGTTGGGTGCTCAGTGCTCGGGGTGCTCGGTGCTCAGTACTCTTGGTGCTGGGTGCTCAGTACTCAGGGTGCTGGATGCTCAGTGCTCGGGGTGCTCGGTGCTCAGTGTTCAGGATGCTCGGTGCTCAGTACTCTTGGTGCTGTGTGCTCTGTACTCAGGGTGCTCGGTGCTCAGTACTCAGGGTGCTGGGTGCTCAGTGCTCAGGGTTCTGGGTGCTAAGTACTCAGGGTGCTGGGTGCTCAGTACTCAGGGTGCTGGGTGCTCAGTGCTCAGGGTGCTGGGTGCTCAGTACTCAGGGTGCTCAGTTCTCAGGGTGCTGGGTGCTCAGTGCTCGGGGTGCTGGGTTCTCAGTACTCAGGGTGCTGGGTGCTCAGTCCTCAGGGTGCTCAGTGCTCAGGGTGCTGGGTGCTCAGTGCTCAGGGTGCTCAGTGCTCAGTACTCAGGGTGCTGTGTGCTCATTACTCAGGGTGCTGGGTGCTCAGTGCTCGGGGTGCTGGGTGCTCAGTACTCAGGGTGATGGGTGCTCAGTGTTCAGGGTGCTGGGTGCTCAGTGCTCGGAATGCTGGGTGCTCAGTACTCAGGGTGCTGGGTGCTCAGTACTCAGGGTGCTGGGTGCTCAGTGCTCGGGGTGCTGGGTGCTCAGTGCTCAGGGTGCTGGGTGCTCAGTACTTAGGGTGCTGGGTGCTCAGTGCTCGGGGTGATCGATGCTCAGTACTAAGGGTGCTCAGTGCTCAGTACTCAGGGTGCTCAGTGCTCAGTGCTCGGGGTGCTGGGTGCTCAGTGCTCGGGGTGCTGGGTGCTCAGTACTCAGGGTGCTGGGTGCTCAGTGCTCAGGGTGCTGGGTGCTCAGTGCTTAGGGTGCTGTGTGCTCAGTACTCAGTGCTCAGGATGCTGGGTGCTCAGTGCTCAGGGTGCTCAGTGCTCAGTGCTCAGTACTCAGGGTGCTGGGTGCTCAGTACTCGGGGTGCTGGGTGCTCAGTGCTCGGGGTGTTCGGTGCTCAGTACTCAGGGTGCTTTGTGCTCAGTGCTGGGTGCTCAGTGCTTGGGGTGCTGGGTGCTCAGTGCTGGGTGCTCAGTGCTCGGGGTGCTGGGTGCTCAGTGCTCGGGGTGCTGGGTGCTCAGTACTCAGGGTGCTGGGTGCTCAATGCTCGGGGTGCTCGGTGCTCAGTACTCAGGGTGCTGGGTGCTCAGTACTCAGGGTGCTGGGTGCTCAGTGCTGGGTGCTCAGTGCTCGGGGTGCTGGGTGCTCAGTGCTCGGGGTGCTGGGTGCTCAGTACTCAGGGTGCTCGGTGCTCAGTACTCAGGGTGCTGGGTGCTCAGTGCTCGGGGTGCTGGGTGCTCAGTACTCAGGGTCCTGGGTGCTCAGTGCTCGGGGTGCTCGATGCTCAGTACGTTGGGTGCTCAGTACTCAGGGTGCTGGGTGCTCAGTGCTCAGGGACCTTGGTGCTCAGTACTTAGGGTGCTCAGTGCTCAGTACTCAGCGTGCTTTGTGCTCAGTGCTCAGGGTGCTGGGTGCTCAGTACTCAGGGTGCTGGGTGCTCAGTACTCACGGTGCTGGGTGCTCAGTACTCGGGGTGCTGTGTGCTCATTTCTCAGGGTGTTGGGTGCTCAGTGCTCGGGGTGCTCGGTGCTCAGTACTCTTGGTGCTGGGTGCTCAGTACTCAGGGTGCTGGATGCTCAGTGCTCGGGGTGCTCGGTGCTCAGTGTTCAGGATGCTCGGTGCTCAGTACTCTTGGTGCTGGGTGCTCTGTACTCAGGGTGCTCGGTGCTCAGTACTCAGGGTGCTGGGTGCTCAGTGCTCAGGGTTCTGGGTGCTAAGTACTCAGGGTGCTGGGTGCTCAGTACTCAGGGTGCTGGGTGCTCAGTGCTCAGGGTGCTGGGTGCTCAGTACTCAGGGTGCTCAGTACTCAGGGTGCTGGGTGCTCAGTGCTCGGGGTGCTGGGTGCTCAGTACTCAGGGTGCTCAGTACTCAGGGTGCTGGGTGCTCAGTGCTCGGGTTGCTGGGTGATCAGTGCTCAGGGTGATCGGTGCTCAGTACTCAGGATGCTGGGTTCTCAGTACTCAGGGTGCTGGGTGCTCAGTCCTCAGGGTGCTCAGTGCTCAGGGTGCTGGGTGCTCAGTGCTCAGGGTGCTCAGTGCTCAGTACTCAGGGTGCTCTGTGCTCATTACTCAGGGTGCTGGGTGCTCAGTGCTCGGGGTGCTGGGTGCTCAGTACTCAGGGTGATGGGTGCTCAGTGCTCAGGGTGCTGGGTGCTCAGTGCTCGGAATGCTGGGTGCTCAGTACTCAGGGTGCTGGGTGCTCAGTACTCAGGGTGCTGGGTGCTCAGTGCTCGGGGTGCTGGGTGCTCAGTGCTCAGGGTGCTGGGTGCTCAGTACTTAGGGTGCTGGGTGCTCAGTGCTCGGGGTTCTCGGTGCTCAGTACTCAAGTTGCTGGGTGCTCAGTGCTCACGGTGCTGGGTGCTCAGTCCTCGGGGTGCTCGGAGCTCAGTGCTCAGGGTGCTGGGTGCTCAGTACTCAGGGTGATCGGTGCTCAGTACTAAGGGTGCTCAGTGCTCAGTACTCAGGGTGCTCAGTGCTCAGTGCTCGGGGTGCTGGGTGCTCAGTGCTCGGGGTGCTGGGTGCTCAGTACTCAGGGTGCTGGGTGCTCAGTGCTCAGGGTGCTGGGTGCTCAGTGCTTAGGGTGCTGTGTGCTCAGTACTCAGTGCTCAGGATGCTGGGTGCTCAGTGCTCAGGGTGCTCAGTGCTCAGTGCTCAGTACTCAGGGTGCTGGGTGCTCAGTACTCGGGGTGCTGGGTGCTCAGTGCTCGGGGTGTTCGGTGCTCAGTACTCAGGGTGCTTTGTGCTCAGTGCTGGGTGCTCAGTGCTTGGGGTGCTGGGTGCTCAGTGCTGGGTGCTCAGTGCTCGGGGTGCTGGGTGCTCAGTGCTCGGGGTGCTGGGTGCTCAGTACTCAGGGTGCTGGGTGCTCAATGCTCGGGGTGCTCGGTGCTCAGTACTCAGGGTGCTGGGTGCTCAGTACTCAGGGTGCTGGGTGCTCAGTGCTGGGTGCTCAGTGCTCGGGGTGCTGGGTGCTCAGTGCTCGGGGTGCTGGGTGCTCAGTACTCAGGGTGCTCGGTGCTCAGTACTCAGGGTGCTGGGTGCTCAGTGCTCGGGGTGCTGGGTGCTCAGTACTCAGGGTGCTGGGTGCTCAGTGCTCAGGGTGCTGGGTGCTCAGTGCTTAGGGTGCTGTGTGCTCAGTACTCAGTGCTCAGGATGCTGGGTGCTCAGTGCTCAGGGTGCTCAGTGCTCAGTGCTCAGTACTCAGGGTGCTGGGTGCTCAGTACTCGGGGTGCTGGGTGCTCAGTGCTCGGGGTGTTCGGTGCTCAGTACTCAGGGTGCTTTGTGCTCAGTGCTGGGTGCTCAGTGCTTGGGGTGCTGGGTGCTCAGTGCTGGGTGCTCAGTGCTCGGGGTGCTGGGTGCTCAGTGCTCGGGGTGCTGGGTGCTCAGTACTCAGGGTGCTGGGTGCTCAATGCTCGGGGTGCTCGGTGCTCAGTACTCAGGGTGCTGGGTGCTCAGTACTCAGGGTGCTGGGTGCTCAGTGCTGGGTGCTCAGTGCTCGGGGTGCTGGGTGCTCAGTGCTCGGGGTGCTGGGTGCTCAGTACTCAGGGTGCTCGGTGCTCAGTACTCAGGGTGCTGGGTGCTCAGTGCTCGGGGTGCTGGGTGCTCAGTACTCAGGGTCCTGGGTCCTCAGTGCTCGGGGTGCTCGATGCTCAGTACGTTGGGTGCTCAGTACTCAGGGTGCTGGGTGCTCAGTGCTCAGGGTGCTGGGTACTCAATGCTCAGGGTGCTGGGTGCTCAGTGCTCGGGTTGCTGGGTGCTCAGTACTCAGGGTGCTCAGTACTCAGGGTGCTGGGTGCTCAGTGCTCGGGTTGCTGGGTGCTCAGTACTCAGGGTGCTCAGTACTCAGGGTGCTGGGTGCTCAGTGCTCGGGTTGCTGGGTGCTCAGTGCTCAGGTTGATCGGTGCTCAGTACTCAGGATGCTGGGTGCTCAGTACACAGGGTGCTGGGTGCTCAGTCCTCAGGGTGCTCAGTGCTCAGGGTGCTGGGTGCTCAGTGCTCGGGGTGCTCGGTGCTCAGTACTCAGGCTGCTGAGTGCTCAGTACTCAGGGTGCTGGGTGCTCAGTACTCAGGGTGCTGGGTGCTCAGTGCTCGGGGTGCTGGGTGCTCAGTGCTCAGGGTGCTGGCTGCTCAGTGCTCAGTGTGCTGGGTGCTCAGTACTCAGGGTGCTCGGTGCTCAGTACTCAGGGTGCTCAGCACTCAGTACTCAGCACGCTGGGTGCTCAGTGCTCAGGGTCCTTGGTGCTCAGTACTCAGGGTGCTCAGTACTCAGCGTGCTTTGTGCTCAGTGCTCAGGGTGCTCGGTGCTCAGTACTCAGGGTGCTGGGTGCTCAGTGCTCAGCGTGCTGGGTGCTAAGTACTCAGGGTGCTGGGTGCTCATTACTCAGGGTGCTGGTTGCTCAGTGCTCAGGGTGCTGGGTGCTCAGTACTCAGGGTGCTGGGTGCTCAGTGCTCAGGGTGCTGGGTGCTCAGTACTCAGGGTGCTCAGTACTCAGGGAGCTTCGTGCTCAGTACTCAGGGTGCTCAGTACTCAGGGTGCTGGGTGCTCAGTGCTCGGGGTGCTGGGGGCTCAGTACTCAGGGTGCTCAGTACTCAGGGTGCTGGGTGCTCAGTGCTCGGGTTGCTGGGTGCTCAGTGCTCAGGGTGATCGGTGCTCAGTACTCAGGATGCTGGGTGCTCAGTACTCAGGGTGCTGGGTGCTCAGTCCTCAGGGTGCTCAGTGCTGAGGGTGCTGGGTGCTCAGTGCTCGGGGTGCTCGGTGCTCGGTGCTCAGTACTCAGGGTGCTGAGTGCTCAGTACTCAGGGTGCTGGGTGCTCAGTACTCAGGGTGCTGGGTGCTCAGTGCTCGCGGTGCTGGGTGCTCAGTGCTCAGGTTGCTGGCTGCCCAGTGCTCAGGTTGCTGGGTGCTCAGTACTCAGGGTTCTCGGTGCTCAGTACTCAGGGTGCTCAGCGCTCAGTACTCAGCGTGCTGGGTGCTCAGTGCTCAGGGACCTTGGTGCTCAGTACTTAGGGTGCTCAGTGCTCAGTACTCAGCGTGCTTTGTGCTCAGTGCTCAGGGTGCTGGGTGCTCAGTACTCAGGGTGCTGGGTGCTCAGTACTCACGGTGCTGGGTGCTCAGTACTCGGGGTGCTGGGTGCTCATTTCTCAGGGTGTTGGGTGCTCAGTGCTCGGGGTGCTCGGTGCTCAGTACTCTTGGTGCTGGGTGCTCAGTACTCAGGGTGCTGGATGCTCAGTGCTCGGGGTGCTCGGTGCTCAGTGTTCAGGATGCTCGGTGCTCAGTACTCTTGGTGCTGTGTGCTCTGTACTCAGGGTGCTCGGTGCTCAGTACTCAGGGTGCTGGGTGCTCAGTGCTCAGGGTTCTGGGTGCTAAGTACTCAGGGTGCTGGGTGCTCAGTACTCAGGGTGCTGGGTGCTCAGTGCTCAGGGTGCTGGGTGCTCAGTACTCAGGGTGCTCAGTACTCAGGGTGCTGGGTGCTCAGTGCTCGGGGTGCTGGGTTCTCAGTACTCAGGGTGCTGGGTGCTCAGTCCTCAGGGTGCTCAGTGCTCAGGGTGCTGGGTGCTCAGTGCTCAGGGTGCTCAGTGCTCAGTACTCAGGGTGCTGTGTGCTCATTACTCAGGGTGCTGGGTGCTCAGTGCTCGGGGTGCTGGGTGCTCAGTACTCAGGGTGATGGGTGCTCAGTGTTCAGGGTGCTGGGTGCTCAGTGCTCGGAATGCTGGGTGCTCAGTACTCAGGGTGCTGGGTGCTCAGTACTCAGGGTGCTGGGTGCTCAGTGCTCGGGGTGCTGGGTGCTCAGTGCTCAGGGTGCTGGGTGCTCAGTACTTAGGGTGCTGGGTGCTCAGTGCTCGGGGAGATCGATGCTCAGTACTAAGGGTGCTCATTGCTCAGTACTCAGGGTGCTCAGTGCTCAGTGCTCGGGGTGCTGGGTGCTCAGTGCTCGGGGTGCTGGGTGCTCAGTACTCAGGGTGCTGGGTGCTCAGTGCTCAGGGTGCTGGGTGCTCAGTGCTTAGGGTGCTGTGTGCTCAGTACTCAGTGCTCAGGATGCTGGGTGCTCAGTGCTCAGGGTGCTCAGTGCTCAGTGCTCAGTACTCAG
Source organism: Microtus oregoni (assembly GCF_018167655.1). NCBI lineage: Eukaryota > Metazoa > Chordata > Mammalia > Rodentia > Cricetidae > Microtus > Microtus oregoni. Next base: position 134,988 of record NW_024543353.1, read on the forward strand.
GGTGCTGGGTGCTCAGTACTCGGGGTGCTGGGTGCTCAGTGCTCGGGGTGTTCGGTGCTCAGTACTCAGGGTGCTTTGTGCTCAGTGCTGGGTGCTCAGTGCTTGGGGTGCTGGGTGCTCAGTGCTGGGTGCTCAGTGCTCGGGGTGCTGGGTGCTCAGTGCTCGGGGTGCTGGGTGCTCAGTACTCAGGGTGCTGGGTGCTCAATGCTCGGGGTGCTCGGTGCTCAGTACTCAGGGTGCTGGGTGCTCAGTACTCAGGGTGCTGGGTGCTCAGTGCTGGGTGCTCAGTGCTCGGGGTGCTGGGTGCTCAGTGCTCGGGGTGCTGGGTGCTCAGTACTCAGGGTGCTCGGTGCTCAGTACTCAGGGTGCTGGGTGCTCAGTGCTCGGGGTGCTGGGTGCTCAGTACTCAGGGTCCTGGGTGCTCAGTGCTCGGGGTGCTCGATGCTCAGTACGTTGGGTGCTCAGTACTCAGGGTGCTGGGTGCTCAGTGCTCAGGGACCTTGGTGCTCAGTACTTAGGGTGCTCAGTGCTCAGTACTCAGCGTGCTTTGTGCTCAGTGCTCAGGGTGCTGGGTGCTCAGTACTCAGGGTGCTGGGTGCTCAGTACTCACGGTGCTGGGTGCTCAGTACTCGGGGTGCTGGGTGCTCATTTCTCAGGGTGTTGGGTGCTCAGTGCTCGGGGTGCTCGGTGCTCAGTACTCTTGGTGCTGGGTGCTCAGTACTCAGGGTGCTGGATGCTCAGTGCTCGGGGTGCTCGGTGCTCAGTGTTCAGGATGCTCGGTGCTCAGTACTCTTGGTGCTGGGTGCTCTGTACTCAGGGTGCTCGGTGCTCAGTACTCAGGGTGCTGGGTGCTCAGTGCTCAGGGTTCTGGGTGCTAAGTACTCAGGGTGCTGGGTGCTCAGTACTCAGGGTGCTGGGTGCTCAGTGCTCAGGGTGCTGGGTGCTCAGTACTCAGGGTGCTCAGTACTCAGGGTGCTGGGTGCTCAGTGCTCGGGGTGCTGGGTGCTCAGTACTCAGGGTGCTCAGTACTCAGGGTGCTGGGTGCTCAGTGCTCGGGTTGCTGGGTGATCAGTGCTCAGGGTGATCGGTGCTCAGTACTCAGGATGCTGGGTTCTCAGTACTCAGGGTGCTGGGTGCTCAGTCCTCAGGGTGCTCAGTGCTCAGGGTGCTGGGTGCTCAGTGCTCAGGGTGCTCAGTGCTCAGTACTCAGGGTGCTGTGTGCTCATTACTCAGGGTGCTGGGTGCTCAGTGCTCGGGGTGCTGGGTGCTCAGTACTCAGGGTGATGGGTGCTCAGTGCTCAGGGTGCTGGGTGCTCAGTGCTCGGAATGCTGGGTGCTCAGTACTCAGGGTGCTGGGTGCTCAGTACTCAGGGTGCTGGGTGCTCAGTGCTCGGGGTGCTGGGTGCTCAGTGCTCAGGGTGCTGGGTGCTCAGTACTTAGGGTGCTGGGTGCTCAGTGCTCGGGGTTCTCGGTGCTCAGTACTCAAGTTGCTGGGTGCTCAGTGCTCACGGTGCTGGGTGCTCAGTCCTCGGGGTGCTCGGAGCTCAGTGCTCAGGGTGCTGGGTGCTCAGTACTCAGGGTGATCGGTGCTCAGTACTAAGGGTGCTCAGTGCTCAGTACTCAGGGTGCTCAGTGCTCAGTGCTCGGGGTGCTGGGTGCTCAGTGCTCGGGGTGCTGGGTGCTCAGTACTCAGGGTGCTGGGTGCTCAGTGCTCAGGGTGCTGGGTGCTCAGTGCTTAGGGTGCTGTGTGCTCAGTACTCAGTGCTCAGGATGCTGGGTGCTCAGTGCTCAGGGTGCTCAGTGCTCAGTGCTCAGTACTCAGGGTGCTGGGTGCTCAGTACTCGGGGTGCTGGGTGCTCAGTGCTCGGGGTGTTCGGTGCTCAGTACTCAGGGTGCTTTGTGCTCAGTGCTGGGTGCTCAGTGCTTGGGGTGCTGGGTGCTCAGTGCTGGGTGCTCAGTGCTCGGGGTGCTGGGTGCTCAGTGCTCGGGGTGCTGGGTGCTCAGTACTCAGGGTGCTGGGTGCTCAATGCTCGGGGTGCTCGGTGCTCAGTACTCAGGGTGCTGGGTGCTCAGTACTCAGGGTGCTGGGTGCTCAGTGCTGGGTGCTCAGTGCTCGGGGTGCTGGGTGCTCAGTGCTCGGGGTGCTGGGTGCTCAGTACTCAGGGTGCTCGGTGCTCAGTACTCAGGGTGCTGGGTGCTCAGTTCTCGGGGTGCTGGGTGCTCAGTACTCAGGGTCCTGGGTCCTCAGTGCTCGGGGTGCTCGATGCTCAGTACGTTGGGTGCTCAGTACTCAGGGTGCTGGGTGCTCAGTGCTCAGGGTGCTGGGTACTCAGTGCTCAGGGTGCTGGGTGCTCAGTGCTCAGGGTGCTTGATGCTCAGTACTCAGGGTGCTGGGTGCTCAGTGCTCAGGGTGATGGGTGCTCAGTGCTCGGGGTGCTGGGTGCTCAGTACTCAGGGTGCTGGGTGCTCAGTACTCAGGGTGCTCAGTGCTCAGTGCTCGGGGTGCTGGGTGCTCAGTGCACAGTGTGCTCAGTGCTCAGTGCTCAGTACTCAGGCTGCTGGGTGCTCAGTACACAGGGTGCTGGATGCTCATTGCTCAGTGCTCAGTACTCAGGGTGCTGGGTGCTCAGTACTCAGCGTGCTGGGTCCTCAGTGCTCAGGATCCTCGGTGCTCAGTACTCATGGTGCTCAGTGCTCAGTACTCAGCGTGCTTTGTGCTCAGTGCTCAGGGTCCTGGGTGCTCAGTGTTCAGTATGCTCGGTGCTCAGTACTCTTGGTGCTGGGTGCTCAGTGCTCAGGGTGCTGGGTGCTCAGTACTCAGGGTGCTCAGTACTCAGTACTCAGGGTGCTGGGTGCTCAGTGCTTGGGGTGCTGGGTGCTCAGTGCTCAGGGTGCTGGGTGCTCAGTGCTCGGGGTGCAGGGTGCTCAGTACTCCGGATGCTCGGTGCTCAGTACTCAGGGTGCTGGGTGCTCAGTGCTCAGGGTGCTGGGTGCTCAGTACTTAGGGTGCTCAGTACTCAGTACTCAGGGTGCTGGGTGCTCAGTGCTTGGGGTGCTGGGTGCTCAGTGCTCAGGGTGCTGGGTGCTCAGTACTTAGGGTGCTGGGTGCTCAGTGCTCAGGGTGCTCGGTGCTCAGTACTCAAGGTGCTGGCTGCTCAGTGCTCACGGTGCTGGGTGCTCAGTCCTCGGGGTGCTCCGTGCTCAGTGCTCAGGGTGCTGGGTGCTCAGTACTCAGGGTGCTCAGTACTCAGGGTGCTGGGTGCTCAGTACTCAGGGTGCTCAGTACTCAGGGTGCTGGGTGCTCAGTGCTCGGGGTGCTGGTTGCTCAGTACTCAGGGTGCTCATTACTCAGGGTGCTGGGTGCTCAGTGCTCGGGTTGCTGGGTGCTCAGTGCTCAGGTTGATCGGTGCTCAGTACTCAGGATGCTGGGTGCTCAGTACACAGGGTGCTGGGTGCTCAGTCCTCAGGGTGCTCAGTGCTCAGGGTGCTGGGTGCTCAGTGCTCGGGGTGCTCGGTGCTCAGTACTCAGGGTGCTGGGTGCTCAGTGCTCAGCGTGCTGGGTGCTAAGTACTCAGGGTGCTGGGTGCTCAGTACTCAGGGTGCTGGGTGCTCAGTGCTCAGGGTGCTGGGTGCTCAGTACTCAGGGTGCTGGGTGCTAAGTACTCAGGGTGCTGGGTAATCAGTACTCAGGGTGCTGGGTGCTCAGTGCTCAGGGTGCTGGGTGCTCAGTACTCAGGGTGCTCAGTACTCAGGGTGCTGGGTGCTCAGTGCTCGGGGTGCTGGGTGCTCAGTACTCAGGGTGCTCAGTACTCAGGGTGCTGGGTGCTCAGTGCTCGGGTTGCTGGGTGATCAGTGCTCAGGGTGATCGGTGCTCAGTACTCAGGATGCTGGGTGCTCAGTACTCAGGGTGCTGGGTGCTCAGTCCTCAGGGTGCTCAGTGCTCAGGGTGCTGGGTGCTCAGTGCTCAGGGTGCTCAGTGCTCAGTACTCAGGGTGCTGTGTGCTCATTACTCAGGGTGCTGGGTGCTCAGTGCTCGGGGTGCTGGGTGCTCAGTACTCAGGGTGATTGGTGCTCAGTGCTCAGGGTGCTGGGTGCTCAGTGCTCGGAATGCTGGGTGCTCAGTACTCAGGGTGCTGGGTGCTCAGTACTCAGGGTGCTGGGTGCTCAGTGCTCGGGGTGCTGGGTGCTCAGTGCTCAGGGTGCTGGGTGCTCAGTACTTAGGGTGCTGGGTGCTCAGTGCTCGGGGTTCTCTGTGCTCAGTACTCAAGTTGCTGGGTGCTCAGTGCTCACAGTGCTGGGTGCTCAGTCCTCGGGGTGCTCGGAGCTCAGTGCTCAGGGTGCTGGGTGCTCAGTACTCAGGGTGCTCGGTGCTCAGTACTAAGGGTGCTCAGTGCTCAGTACTAAGGGTGCTCAGTGCTCAGTGCTCGGGGTGCTGGGTGCTCAGTGCTCGGGGTGCTGGGTGCTCAGTACTCAGGGTGCTGGGTGCTCAGTGCTCAGGGTGCTGGGTGCTCAGTGCTTAGGGTGCTGGGTGCTCAGTACTCAGTGCTCAGGATGCTGGGTGCTCAGTGCTCAGGATGCTCAGTGCTCAGTGCTCAGTACTCAGGGTGCTGGGTGCTCAGTACTCGGGGTGCTGGGTGCTCAGTGCTCGGGGTGTTCGGTGCTCAGTACTCAGGGTGCTTTGTGCTCAGTGCTGGGTGCTCAGTGCTTGGGGTGCTGGGTGCTCAGTGCTGGGTGCTCAGTGCTCGGGGTGCTGGGTGCTCAGTGCTCGGGGTGCTGGGTGCTCAGTACTCAGGGTGCTGGGTGCTCAATGCTCGGGGTGCCCTGTGCTCAGTACTCAGGGTGCTGGGTGCTCAGTACTCAGGGTGCTGGGTGCTCAGTGCTGGGTGCTCAGTGCTCGGGGTGCTGGGTGCTCAGTGCTCGGGGTGCTGGGTGCTCAGTACTCAGGGTGCTCGGTGCTCAGTACTCAGGGTGCTGGGTGCTCAGTGCTCGGGGTGCTGGGTGCTCAGTACTCAGGGTCCTGGGTGCTCAGTGCTCGGGGTGCTCGATGCTCAGTACGTTGGGTGCTCAGTACTCAGGGTGCTGGGTGCTCAGTGCTCAGGGTGCTGGGTGCTCAGTGCTCAGGGTGCTGGGTGCTCAGTGCTCAGGGTGCTTGATGCTCAGTACTCAGGGTGCTGGGTGCTCAGTGCTCCGGGTGATGGGTGCTCAGTGCTCGGGGTGCTGGGTGCTCAGTACTCAGGGTGCTGGGTGCTCAGTACTCAGGGTGCTCAGTGCTCAGTGCTCGGGGTGCTGGGTGCTCAGTGCACAGGGTGCTCAGTGCTCAGTGCTCAGTACTCAGGGTGCTGGGTGCTCAGTACTCAGGGTGCTGGGTGCTCATTGCTCAGTGCTCAGTACTCAGGGTGCTGGGTGCTCAGTACTCAGCGTGCTGGGTCCTCAGTGCTCAGGATCCTCGGTGCTCAGTACTCATGGTGCTCAGTGCTCAGTACTCAGCGTGCTTTGTGCTCAGTGCTCAGGGTCCTGGGTGCTCAGTGTTCAGTATGCTCGGTGCTCAGTACTCTTGTTGCTGGGTGCTCAGTGCTCAGGGTGCTGGGTGCTCAGTACGCAGGGTGCTCAGTACTCAGTACTCAGGGTGCTGGGTGCTCAGTGCTTGGGGTGCTGGGTGCTCAGTGCTCAGGGTGCTGGGTGCTCAGTGCTCGGGGTGCAGGGTGCTCAGTACTCCGGATGCTCGGTGCTCAGTACTCAGGGTGCTGGGTGCTCAGTGCTCAGGGTGCTGGGTGCTCAGTACTTAGGGTGCTCAGTACTCAGTACTCAGGGTGCTGGGTGCTCAGTGCTTGGGGTGCTGGGTGCTCAGTGCTCAGGGTGCTGGGTGCTCAGTACTTAGGGTGCTGGGAGCTCAGTGCTCAGGGTGCTCGGTGCTCAGTACTCAAGGTGCTGGCTGCTCAGTGCTCACGGTGCTGGGTGCTCAGTCCTCGGGGTGCTCCGTGCTCAGTGCTCAGGGTGCTGGGTGCTCAGTACTCAGGGTGCTCGGTGCTCAGTACTAAGGGTGCTCAGTGCTCAGTACTCAGGGTGCTCAGTGCTCAGTGCTCGGGGTGCTGGGTGCTCAGTGCTCGGGGTGCTGGGTGCTCAGTACTCAGGGTGTTGGGTGCTCAGTACTCAGGGTGCTCAGTGCTCGGGGTGCTGGGTGCTCAGTACTCAGGGTGCTGGGTGCTCAGTACTCAGGGTGCTGGGTGCTCATTCTCGGGGTGCTGGGTGCTCAGTGCTCGGGGTGCTGTTTGCTCAGTACTCGGGGTGCTGGGTGCTCAGTGCTCAGCGTGCTGGGTGCTCAGTACTCAGGGTGCTCGGTTCTCAGTACTCAGGCTGCTGGGTGCTCATTCTCGGGGTGCTGGGTGCTCAGTGCTCGGGGTGCTGGGTGCTCAGTGCTCGGGGTGCTGGGTGCTCAGTCCTCAGGGTGCTGGGTGCTCAGTACTCAGGGTGTTGGGTGCTCAGTGCTCGGGGTGCTCGGTGCTCAGCACTCAGGGTGCTGGGTGCTCAGTACTCGGGGTGCTGGGTGCTCAGTGCTCAGGGTGCGGGGTGCTCAGTGCTCGGGGTGCTGGGTGCTCAGTACCCAGGGTGCTTTGTGCTCAGTGCTCAGGGGGCTGGGTGCTCAGTACTCAGGGTGCTGGGTGCTCAGTACTCACGGTGCTGGGTGCTCAGTACTCGGGGTGCTGGGTGCTCATTACTCAGGGTGCTGGGTGCTCAGTGCTTGGGGTGCTCGGTGCTCAGTACTCTTGGTGCTGGGTGCTCATTACTCAGGGTGCTGGGTGCTCAGTGCTCAGGGTGCTCAGTGCTCAGTTCTCAGTACTCAGGGTGCTGGGTTCTCAGTACTCAGCGTGCTGGGTGCTCAGTGCTCAGGGTCCTCGGTGCTCAGTACTCAGGGTGCTCGGTGCTCAGTACACTTGTTGCAGGGTGCTCAGTACTAAGGGTTTTGGGTGCTCTGTGCTCGGGGTGCTCGGTGCTCAGTGCTCAGGATGCTCGGTGCTCAGTACTCTTGGTGCAGGGTGCTCAGTAATCAGGGTGCTGGGTGCTCCGTGCTCGGGGTGCTCGGTGCTCAGTACTCAGGGTGCTGGGTGCTCAGTGCTCAGGGTGCTGGGTGCTCAGTACTCAGTACTCAGGGTGCTGGGTGCTCAGTGCTTGGGGTGCTGGGTGCTCAGTGCTCAGGGTACTGGGTGCTCAGTGTTCGGGGTACAGGGTGCTCAGTGCTCGGGGTGCTGGGTACTCAGTGCTCAGGGTGCTGGGTGCTCAGTACTTAGAGTGCTGGGTGCTCAGTGCTCGGGGTGCTCAGTGCTCAGTACTCAAGGTGCTGGCTGCTCAGTGCTCACGGTGCTGGGTGCTCAGTCCTCGGGGTGCTCCGTGCTCAGTGCTCAGGGTGCTGGGTGCTCAGTACTCAGGGTGCTCGGTGCTCAGTACTAAGGGTGCTCAGTGCTCAGTACTCAGGGTGCTCAGTGCTCAGTGCTCGGGGTGCTGGGTGCTCAGTGCTCGGGGTCCTGGGTGTTCAGTACTCGGGGTGCTGGGTGCTCAGTACTCAGGGTGCTGGGTGCTCAGTGCTCGGGGTGCTTGGTGCTCAGTACGTTGGGTGCTCAGTACTCAGGGTGCTGGGTGCTCAGTGCTCAGGGTGCTGGGTGCTCAGTGCTCAGGGTGCTGGGTGCTCAGTGCTCAGGGTGCTGGGTGCTCAGTACTCAGGGTGCTGGGTGCTCAGTTCTCAGGGTGCTGGGTGCTCAGTGCTCAGGGTGCTCGGTGCTCAGTACTCAGGGTACTGGGTGCTCAGTGCTCAGGGTACTGGGTGCTCAGTACTCAGGGTGCTGGGTGCTCAGTGCTCAGAGTGCTGGGTGCTCAGTACTCAGGGTGCTGGGTGCTCAGTGCTCAGGGTGATCGGTGCTCAGTACTCAGGGTGCTCAGTACTCAGGGTGCTGGGTGCTCAGGGCTCGGGGTGCTGGGTGCTCAGTACTCAGTGTGCAGCATGCTCAGTGCTCGGGGTGCTGGGTGCTCAGTGCTCTGGGTGCTGTGTGCTCAGTACTCGGGGTGCTCGGTGCTCAGTACTCAGGGTGCTGGGTGCTCAGTACTCAGGGTGCTGGGTGCTCAGTGCTCAGGGTGATTGGTGCTCAGTCCTCAGGGTGCTCAGTACTCAGGGTGCTGGGTGCTCAGTGTTCGGGGTGCTGGGTGCTCAGTGCTCAGGGTGATCGGTGCTCAGTCCTCAGGGTGCTCAGTACTCAGGTTGCTGGGTGCTCAGTACTCGGGGTGCTGGGTGCTCAGTGCTGAGGGTGCTGGGTGCTCTGTGATCGGCGTGCTGGGTGCTCAGTACTCAGGGTGCTCAGTTCTCGGGGAGCTCGGTGCTCAGTACTCAGGGTGCTGGGTGCTCAGTACTCAGTGCTCGCGGTCCTGGGTGCTCCGTGCTTGGGGGGCTGGGTGCTCAGCGCTCTGGGTGCTTAGTGCTCAGTACTCAGGGTGCTGGGTGCTCAATACTCAGGGTGCTCAGTGCTCGGGGTGCTGGGTGCTCAGTACTCAGGGTGCTGGGTGCTCAGTACTCAGGGTGCTGGGTGCTCATTCTCGGGGTGCTCGGTGCTCAGTGCTCGGGGTGCTGTTTGCTCAGTACTCGGGGTGCTGGGTGCTCAGTGCTCAGCGTGCTGGGTGCTCAGTACTCAGGGTGCTCGGTTCTCAGTACTCAGGGTGCTGGGTGCTCATTCTCGGGGTGCTGGGAGCTCAGTGCTCGGGGTGCTGGTTGCTCAGTGCTCGGGGTGCTGGGTGCTCAGTACTCAGGGTGCTGGGTGCTCAGTGCTCAGGGTGCTGGGTGCTCAGTACTCAAGGTGCTGGCTGCTCAGTGCTCACGGTGCTGGGTGCTCAGTCCTCGGGGTGCTCCGTGCTCAGTGCTCAGGGTGCTGGGTGCTCAGAACTCAGGGTGCTCGGTGCTCAGTACTAAGGGTGCTCAGTGCTCAGTACTCAGGGTGCTCAGTGCTCAGTGCTCGGGGTGCTGGGTGCTCAGTGCTCGGGGTGCTGGGTGCTCAGTACTCAGGGTGCTGGGTGCTCAGTACTCAGGGTGCTGGGTGCTCAGTGCTCGGGGTGCTTGGTGCTCAGTACGTTGGGTGCTCAGTACTCAGGGTGCTGGGTGCTCAGTGCTCAGGGTGCTGGGTGCTCAGTGCTCAGGGTGCTGGGTGCTCAGTGCTCAGGGTGCTGGGTGCTCAGTACTCAGGGTGCTGGGTGCTCAGTTCTCAGGGAGCTGGGTGCTCAGTGCTCAGGGTGCTCGGTGCTCAGTACTCAGGGTACTGGGTGCTCAGTGCTCAGGGTACTGGGTGCTCAGTACTCAGGGTGCTGGGTGCTCAGTGCTCAGGGTGCTATGTGCTCAGCACTCAGGGTGCTGGGTGCTCAGTGCTCAGGGTGATCGGTGCTCAGTACACAGGGTGCTCAGTACTCAGGGTGCTGGGTGCTCAGGGCTCGGGGTGCTGGGTGCTCAGTACTCAGTGTGCAGCATGCTCAGTGCTCGGGGTGCTGGGTGCTCAGTGCTCAGGGTGCTGTGTGCTCAGTACTCGGGGTGCTCGGTGCTCAGTACTCAGGTTGCTGGGTGCTCAGTACTCAGGGTGCTGGGTGCTCAGTGCTCAGGGTGATCGGTGCTCAGTCCTCAGGGTGCTCAGTACTCAGGGTGCTGGGTGCTCAGTGCTCAGGGTGATCGGTGCTCAGTCTTCAGGGTGCTCAGTACTCAGGGTGCTGGGTGCTCAGTACTCAGGGTGCTGGGTGCTCAGTGCTCAGGGTGATTGGTGCTCAGTCCTCAGGGTGCTCATTACTCAGGGTGCTGGGTGCTCAATGTTCAGGGTGCTGGGTGCTCAGTGCTCAGGGTGATCGGTGCTCAGTCCTCAGGGTGCTCAGTACTCAGGGTGCTGGGTGCTCAGTACACGGGGTGCTGGGTGATCAGTGCTCAGGGTGCTTGATGCTCAGTACTCATTGTGCTGTGTGCTCAGTGCTCAGGGTGCTCGGTGCTCAGATCTCAGGGTGCTCGGTGCTCATTGTTTGGGGTGCTGGGTGCTCAGTACTCAGGGTGCTGGGTGCTCAGTGCTCAGGGTGCTGGGTGCTCAGTACTCAGTGCTCAGGATGCTGGGTGCTCAGTGCTCAGGGTGCTGGGTGCTCAGTGCTCAGGGTGCTCAGTGCTCAGTACTCAGGGTGCTGGGTGCTCAGTACTCAGGGTGCTGGGTGCTCAGTGCTCGGGGTGCCCGGTGCTCAGTGCTCGGGGTGCTCGGTGCTCAGTTCTCAGGGTGCTGGGTGCTCAGTACTCAGGGTGCTGGGTGCTCAGTGCTGGGTGCTCAGTACTCAGCGTGCTGGGTGCTCAGTGCTGGGTGCTCAGTGCTCAGGGTGATCGGTGCTCAGTACTCAGGGTGCTCAGTACTCAGGGTGCTGGGTGCTCAGGGCTCGGGGTGCTGGGTTCTCAGTACTCAGTGTGCTTCATGCTCAGTGCTCGGGGTGCTGGGTGCTCAGTGCTCAGGGTGCTGGGTGCTCAGTGCTCAGGGTGCTGGGTGCTCAGTACTCTGGGTGTTGGATGCTCAGTACTCAGGGTGAAGGGTGCTCAGTGCTCCGGGTGCTGGGTGCTCAGTGCTCAGGGTGCTGGGTGCTCAGTGCTCAGGGTGCTGGGTGCTCAGTACTCAGGGTGCTGGGTGCTCAGTGCTCGAGGTGCTCGGTGCTCAGTACTCAAGGTGCTGGGTGCTCAGTGCTCAGGGTGCTGGGTGCTCAGTCCTCGGGGTGCTCCGTGCTCAGGGTGCTGGGTGCTCAGTGCTCGGGGTGCTCGGTGCTCAGTACTCAGGGTGCTGAGTGCTCAGTACTCAGGATTCCGGGTGCTCAGTACTCAGGGTGCTGGGTGCTCAGTGCTCGGGGTGCTGGGTGCTCAGTGCTCAGTTTGCTCAGTGCTCAGTACTCAGGGTGCTGGGTGCTCAGTACTCAGGGTGCTGGGTGCTCAGTACTCAGTGTGCTGGGTGCTCAGTGCTCAGGGTGCTGGGTGCTCAGTGCTCGGGGTGCTGGGTGCTCAGTACTCAGGGTGCTGGGTGCTCAGTGCTCGGGGTGCTGGGTGCTCAGTGCTCAGGGTGCTGGGTGCTCAGTACTTAGGGTGCTGGGTGCTCAGTGCTTGGGGTGCTCGGTGCTCAGTACTCAAGGTGCTGGTTGCTCAGTGCTAACGGTGCTGGGTGCTCAGTCCTCGGGGTGCTCCGTGCTCAGTGCTCAGGGTGCTGGGTGCTCAGTAATCAGGGTGCTGGGTGCTCAGTACTCAGGGTGCTGGGTGCTCAGTGCTCAGTACTCAGCGTGCTGGGTGCTCAGTGCTCGGGGTGCTGGGTCCTCAGTGCTCAGGGTGCTGGGTGCTCAGTAATCAGGGTGCTGGGTGCTCAGTGCTCGTGCTGCTGGGTCCTCAGTGCTCAGGGTGCTGGGTGCTCAGTACTCAGGGTGCTGGGTGCTCAGTGCTCAGGGTGATCAGTGCTCAGTACTCAGGGTGCTCGGTGCTCAGTGCACAGGGTGCTCAGTGCTCAGTGCTCGGGGTGCTGTGTGCTCAGTGCTCGGTGTGCTGGGTGCTCAGTGCTCAGGGTGCTGGTTGCTCAGTACTCAGTGTGCTCAGTGCTCAGGGTGCTGGGTGCTCAGAACTCAGGGTGCTGGGTGCTTAGTACTCAGGGTGCTTGGTGCTCAGTACTCAGGGTGCTGTCTGCTCAGTGCTCAGGGTGCTCGGTGCTCAGTACTCATGGTGCTGGGTGCTCATTCTCGGGGTGCTGGGTGCTCAGTACTCAGGTTGCTCAGTACTCTGGGTACTCGGTGCTCAGTACTCATGGTGCTGGGTGCTCGGTACTCAGGGTGCTCGGTGCTCAGTTCTCAGGGTGCTCGGTGCTCAGTGTTTGGGGTGCTGGGTGCTCAGTACTCAGGGTGCTGGGTGCTCAGTGCTCAGGGTGCTGGGTGCTCAGTGCTCAGGGTGCTGGGTGCTCAGTACTCAGTGCTCAGGATGCTGGGTGCTCATTGCTCAGGGTGCTGGGTGCTCAGTGCTCAGGGTGCTCAGTGCTCAGTACTCAGGGTGCTGGGTGCTCAGTACTCAGGGTGCTGGGTGCTCAGTGCTCAGGGTGCTCAGTGCTCAGTTCTCAGGGTGCTGGGTGCTCAGTACTCAGGGTGCTGGGTGCTCTGTGCTGGGTGCTCAGTACTCTGGGTGCTGGGTGCTCAGTGCTCAGGGTGCTGGGTGCTCAGTGCTCAGGGTGCTGGGTGCTCAGTACTCTGGGTGTTGGATGCTCAGTACTCAGGGTGCTGGGTGCTCAGTGCTCAGGGTGCTGGGTGCTAAGTGCTCATGGTGCTGGGTGCTCAGTACTCAGGGTGCTGGGTGCTCAGTGCTCGAGGTGCTCGGTGCTCAGTAGTCAAGGTGCTGGGTGCTCAGTGCTCAGGGTGCTGGGTGCTCAGTCCTCGGCGTGCTCCGTGCTCAGGGTGCTGGGTGCTCAGTGCTCGGGGTGCTCGGTGCTCAGTACTCAGGGTGCTGAGTGCTCAGTACTCAGGGTGCCAGGTGCTCAGTGCTCAGGGTGCTGGGCGCTCAGTACTCAGGGTGCTGGGTGCTCAGTGCTCAGGGTGCTGGGTGCTCAGTGCTCAGGGTGCGGGGTGCTCAGTACTCAGGGTGCTGGGTGCTCAGTTCTCGGGGTGCTGGGTGCTCAGTGCTCAGTACTCAGGGTGCTGGGTGCTCATTGCTCGGGGTGCTCGGTGCTCAGTACTCAGGGTGCTGGGTGCTCAGTACTCGGGGTGCTGGGTGCTCAGTGCTCAGGGTGCTGGGTGCTCAGTGCTCGGTGTGCTGGGTGCTCAGTAAACAGGGTCCTGGGTGCTCAGTGCTCGGGGTGCTGGGTGCTCAGTGCTCAGTACTCAGGGTGCTGGGTGCTCAGTGCTCGGGGTGCTGGGTGCTCAGTACTCAGCGTGCTGGGTGCTCAGTACTCAGGGAACTGGGCGCTCAGTGCTCAGGGTGCTGGGTACTCAGTGCTCAGGGTGCTGGGTGCTCAGTGATCGGGGTGCTGGGTGCTCAGTACTCAGGGTGCTCAGTGCTCGGGGAGCTCGGTGCTCAGTACTCAGGGTGCTGGGTGCTCAGTACTCAGTGCTTGGGGTCCTGGGTGCTCCGTGCTCGGGGTGCTGGGTGCTCAGTGCTCAGGGTGATTGGTGCTCAGTACTCAGGGTGCTGGGTGCTCAGTGCACAGGGTGCTGGGTGCTCAGTCCTCAAGGTGCTCAGTACTCAGGGTGCTCGGTGCTCAGTGCTCAGTACTCAGGGTGCTCAGTACTCAGGGTGCTGGGTGCTCAGTGCTCGGGGTGTTGGGTGCTCAGTACTCAGGGTGCTGGGTGCTCAGTGCTCAGGGTGCTCAGTGCTCAGTACTCAGGGTGCTCGGTGCTCAGTGCACAGGGTGCTCAGTGCTCAGTGCTCGGGGTGCTGTGTGCTCAGTGCTCGGGTTGCTGGGTGCTCAGTGCTCAGGGTGCTGTTTGCTCAGTACTCAGTGTGCTCCGTGCTCAGGGTGCTGGGTGCTCAGAACTCAGGGTGCTGGTTGCTCAGTACTCAGGGTGCTTGGTGCTCAGTACTCAGGGTGCTGGGTGCTCAGTGCTCAGGGTGCTCGGTGCTCAGTACTCATGGTGCTGGGTGCTCAATCTCGGGGTGCTTGGTGCTCAGTACTCAGGTTGCTCAGTACTCTGGGTACTCGGTGCTCAGTACTCATGGTGCTGGGTGCTCTGTACTCAGGGTGCTCGGTGCTCAGTTCTCAGGGTGCTCGGTGCTCAGTGTTTGGGGTGTTAGGTGCTCAGTACTCAGGGTGCTGGGTGCTCAGTGCTCAGGGTGCTGGGTGCTCAGTGCTCAGGGTGCTGGGTGCTCAGTACTCATTGCTCAGGATGCTGGGTGCTCAGTGCTCAGGGTGCTGGGTGCTCAGTGCTCATGGTGCTCAGTGCTCAGTACTCAGGGTGCTGGGTTCTCAGTACTCAGGGTGCTGGGTGATCAGTACTCAGGGTGCTCGGTGCTCAGTACTCAGGGTGCTGGGTGCTCAGTGCTCGGTGTGCTGGGTGCTCAGTACTCAGTGTGCTGGGTGCTCAGTGCTCGCGGTGCTCGGTGCTCAGTACGTTGGGTGCTCAGTACTCAGGGTGCTGGGTGCTCAGTGCTCAGGGTGCTGGGTGCTCAGGGCTCAGGGTGCTGTGTGCTCAATGCTCAGGGTTCTGGGTGCTCAGTGCTCAGGGTGCTTGATGCTCAGTACTCATTGTGCTGTGTGCTCAGTGCTCAGGGTGCTCGGTGCTCAGATCTCAGGGTGCTCGGTGCTCATTGTTTGGGGTGCTGGGTGCTCAGTACTCAGGGTGCTGGGTGCTCAGTGCTCAGGGTGCTGGGTGCTCAGTACTCAGTTCTCAGGATGCGGGGTGCTCAGTGCTCAGGGTGCTGGTTGCTCAGTGCTCAGTGTGCTCAGTGCTCAGTACTCAGGGTGCTGGGTGCTCAGTACTCAGGGTGCTGGGTGCTCAGTGCTGGGTGCTCAGTACTCAGCGTGCTGGGTGCTCAGTGCTGGGTGCTCAGTGCTCAGGGTGATCGGTGCTCAGTACTCAGGGTGCTCAGTACTCAGGGTGCTGGGTGCTCAGGGCTCGGGGTGCTGGGTTCTCAGTACTCAGTGTGCTGCATGCTCAGTGCTCGGGGTGCTGGGTGCTCAGTGCTCAGGGTGCTGGGTGCTCAGTGCTCAGGGTGCTGGGTGCTCAGTACTCTGGGTGTTGGATGCTCAGTACTCAGGGTGAAGGGTGCTCAGTGCTCGGGGTGCTGGGTGCTCAGTGCTCAGGGTGCTGGGTGCTCAGTGCTCATGGTGCTGAGTGCTCAGTACTCAGGGTGCTGGGTGCTCAGTGCTCGAGGTGCTCGGTGCTCAGTACTCAAGGTGCTGTGTGCTCAGTGCTCAGGGTGCTGGGTGCTCAGTCCTCGGGGTGCTCCGTGCTCAGGGTGCTGGGTGCTCAGTGCTCGGGGTGCTCGGTGCTCAGTACTCAGGGTGCTGAGTGCTCAGTACTCAGGGTGCTGGGTGCTCAGTGATCGGGGTGCTGGGTGCTCAGTGCTCAGTTTGCTCAGTGCTCAGTACTCAGGGTGCTGGGTGCTCAGTACTCAGGGTGCTGGGTGCTCAGTGCTCAGGGTGCTCGGTGCTCAGTACTCAGGGTGCTGGGTGCTCAGTGCTCAGGGTGCTGGGTGCTCAGTGCTCGGGGTGCTGGGTGCTCAGTACTCAGGGTGCTGGGTGCTCAGTGCTCGGGGTGCTGGGTGCTCAGTGCTCAGGGTGCTGGGTGCTCAGTACTTAGGGTGCTGGGTGCTCAGTGCTCGGGGTGCTCGGTGCTCAGTACTCAAGGTGCTGGTTGCTCAGTGCTAGCGGTGCTGGGTGCTCAGTCTTCGGGGTGCTCCGTGCTCAGTGCTCAGGGTGCTGGGTGCTCAGTAATCAGGGTGCTCGGTGCTCAGTGCTCGGGGTGCTGGGTGCTCAGTACTCAGGGTGCTGGGTGCTCAGTGCTCAGTACTCAGCGTGCTGGGTGCTCAGTGCTCGGGGTGCTGGGTCCTCAGTGCTCAGGGTGCTGGGTGCTCAGTAATCAGGGTGCTGCCTGCTCAGTGCTCGTGCTGCTGGGTCCTCAGTGCTCGGTGTGCTGGGTGCTCAGTGCTCAGGGTGCTGGTTGCTCAGTACTCAGTGTGCTCAGTGCTCAGGGTGCTGGGTGCTCAGAACTCAGGGTACTGGGTGCTTAGTACTCAGGGTGCTTGGTGCTCAGTACTCAGGGTGCTGTCTGCTCAGTGCTCAGGGTGCTCGGTGCTCAGTACTCATGGTGCTGTGTGCTCATTCTCGGGGTGCTGGGTGCTCAGTACTCAGGTTGCTCAGTACTCTGGGTACTCGGTGCTCAGTATTCATGGTGCTGGGTGCTCTGTACTCAGGGTGCTCAGTGCTCAGTTCTCAGGGTGCTCGGTGCTCAGTGTTTGGGGTGCTGGGTGCTCAGTACTCAGGGTGCTGGGTGCTCAGTGCTCAGGGTGCTGGGTGCTCAGTGCTCAGGGTGCTGGGTGCTCAGTACTCAGTGCTCAGGATGCTGGGTGCTCATTGCTCAGGGTGCTGGGTGCTCAGTGCTCAGGGTGCTCAGTGCTCAGTACTCAGGGTGCTGGGTGCTCAGTACTCAGGGTGCTGGGTGCTCAGTGCTCGGGGTGCCCGGTGCTCAGTGCTCGGGGTGCTCGGTGCTCAGTTCTCAGGGTGCTGGGTGCTCAGTACTCAGGGTGCTGGGTGCTCAGTGCTGGGTGCTCAGTACTCTGGGTGCTGGGTGCTCAGTGCTCGGGGTGCTGTGTGATCAGTACTCAGGGTGCTCGGTGCTCAGTACTCAGGGTGCTGGGTGCTCAGTGCTCGGTGTGCTGGGTGCTCAGTACTCAGGGTGCTGGGTGCTCAGTGCTCGGGGTGCTCGGTGCTCAGTATGTTGGGTGCTCAGTACTCAGGTTGCTGGGTGCTCAGTGCTCAGGGTGCTGGGTGCTCAGGGCTCAGGGTGCTGTGTGCTCAGTGCTCAGGGTGCTGGGTGCTCAGTGCTCAGGGTGCTTGATGCTCAGTACTCATTGTGCTGGGTGCTCAGTGCTCAGGGTGCTCGGTGCTCAGATCTCAGGGTGCTCGGTGCTCATTGTTTGGGGTGCTGGGTGCTCAGTACTCAGGGTGCTGGGTGCTCAGTGCTCAGGGTACTGGGTGCTCAGTGCTCAGGGTGCTGGGTGCTCAGTACTCAGTGCTCAGGATGCTGGGTGCTCAGTGATCAGGGTGCTGGGTGCTCAGTGCTCAGGGTGCTCAGTGCTCAGTACTCAGGGTGCTGGGTGCTCAGTACTCAGGGTGAGGACCGAGCACCCTGAGTACTAAGCACCCAGCACACTGAGTACTGAGCACCCAGCACCCTGAGCACTGAGCACCCAGCACGCTGAGTACTGAGAACCCAGCACGCTGAGCACTGAGCACCCAGCACCCTGAGTACTGAGCATCCAGCACCCCGAGCACTGAGCACCCAGCACCCTGAGTACTGAGCACTGAGGACCCAGCACCCCGAGCACTGATCACCCAGCTCCCTGTGTACTGAGCACTGAGTACCCAGCACCCCGAGCACTGAGCACCCAGCACCCTGAGCACTGAGCACCCTGAGTACTGAGCACCCAGCACCCTGAGCACTGAGCACCCAGCACCCTGAGCACTGAGCACCCAGCACCCAGAGCACTGAGCACCCTGAGTACTGAGCACTGAGCACCCTGAGCACTGAGCACCGAGCACCCTGAGTACTGAGCACTGAGCACCCTGAGCACTGAGCACCCTGCACCCTGAGTACTGAGCACCAAGCACCCCGAGCACTGAGCACCCAGCACCCTGAGTACTGAGCACCCAGCGTACTGAGCACCGAGCACCCCGAGCACTGAGCACCCAGCACCCTGAGTACTGAGCACCCAGCACCCCGAGCACTGAGCAGCCAGCACCCTGAGTACTGAGCACCGAGCACCCTGAGTACTGAGCACCCAGCAACCTGAGTACTGAGCACCCAGCGTACTGAGCACCGAGCTCCCAGCACCCTGAGTACTGAGCACCCAGCAACCTGAGCACTGAGCACCCAGCACCCTGAGTACTGAGCACTGAGCACACCGAGTACTGAGCACCGAGCACCCCGAGCACTGAGCACCCAGCACCCCGAGCACCAAGCACCCTGAGTACTGAGCACCCAGCACCCTGAGCACTGAGCACCCAGCACCCTGAGCACTGAGCACCCAGCACCCTGAGCACTGAGCACCCAGCACCCTGAGTACTGAGCACCGAGCACCCCGAGCACTGAGCACCCAGCACCCTGAGCACCGAGCACCCTGAGTACTGAGCACTGAGCACCCTGAGTACTGAGCAACCAGCACCCTGAGTACTGAGCACCCAGCACCCTGAGCAATGAGAACCCTGAGTACTGAGCACAAAGCACCCTGAGCACTGAACACACAGCACCCCGAGCACTGAGCACCCAGCACCCCGAGCACTGAGCACCCAGCAACCCGAGCACTGAGCACCCAGCACCATGAGTACTGAGCACCCAGCACCCTGAGTACTGAGCACAAAGCACCCCGACACCCAGCACACTGAGCACTGAGCACCCAGCACCCTGAGCACTGAGCACCCAGCAACCTGAGCACTGACCACCCAGCACCCTGAGCACTGAGCACCCAGCACCCTGAGTACTGAGCACACAACGTACTGAGCACCGAGCACCCTGAGCTCTGAGCACCGAGCACCCCGAGCACTGAGTACCCAGCCCCCGAGCACTGAGCACCCAGCACCCCGAGCACTGAGCACCCAGCACCGCGAGCACTGAGCAACGAGCACCCAGAGCACTGAGCACCCAGCACCGCGAGCACTGAGCACCCAGCACCCCGAGCACAGAGCACCCAGCACCCTGAGTACTGAGCACCCAGCACCCTGAGTACTGAGCACCCAGCACCCTGAGCACGGAGTACCCAGCACCCTGAGCACTGAGCACCCAGCACCCTGAGCACTGAGCACACAGCACCCTGAGCACTGAGCACCCACCACCCTGAGTACTGAGCAATGAGCACCCAGCACCCCGAGCACTGAGCACCCAGCACCCTCAGTACTGAGCACTGAGCACCCAGCACCCCGAGCACTGAGCACCCAGCACCCTGAGCCCTGAGCACAAAGCACCCGAGTACTGAGCACCCAGCACCCTGACTACTGAGCACCCAGCACCCTGAGTACTGAGCACCCAGCACCCCGAGTACTGAGCACCCAGCACCCTGAGTACTGAACACCCAGCACCCAGAGCACTGAGCACTGAGCACCCTGAGCACTGAGTACTGAGCACTGAGCACCCCAAGCACTGAGCACCCAGCACCCGGAGTACTGAGCACCCAGCACCCTGAGTACTAAGCACAGAGCACCCTGAGTACTGAGCACCCAGCACCCTGAGCACTGAGCACCCAGCACCCTGAGCACTGAGCACCCAGCACCCCAAACACTGAGCACCCAGCACCCTGAGTACTGAGCACCCAGCACCCTGAGCACTGAGCACCCAGCACCCTGAGCACTGATCACCCAGCACCCTGAGCACTGAGCACCCAGCACCCTGAGTACTGAGCACCCAGCACCCTGAGTACTGAGCACTCAGCACCCTGAGTACTGAGCACCGAGATCCCTGAGCACTGAGCACCCAGCACCCTGAGCACTGAGCACCCTGAGGACTGAGCACCCAGCACCCTGAGCACTGAGCACCCAGCACCCTGAGTACTGAGCACCGATCTCCCTGAGCACTGAGCACCCAGCACCCCGAGCACTGAGCACCCAGCACCCTGTGTACTGAGCACCCAGCACCCTGAGCCCTGAGCACCCAGCACCCTGAGTACTGAGCACCCTGAGTACTGAGCACCGATCACCCTGAGCACTGAGCTCCGAGCACCCTGAGTACTGAGCACCCAGCACCCTGAGCATTGAGCACCCAGCACCCTGAGTACTGAGCACCCAGCACCCTGAGCACTGAGCACCCAGCACCCTGAGTACTGAGCACCCAGCACCCCGAGTACTGAGCACCGAGCACCCTGAGCACTGAGTACCCAGCACCCTGAGCACTGAGCACCCAGCACCCTGAGTACTGAGCACCCAGCACCCCGAGCACTGAGCACCCAGCACCCCGAGCACTGAGCACCAAGCACCCCGAGAATGAGCACCCAGCACCTCGAGCACTGAGCACCGAGCACCCCGAGCACTGAGCACCCAGCACCCTGAGCACTGAGCACCCTGAGGAGTGAGCACCCAGCACCCTGAGCACTGAGCACCCAGCACACTGAGTACTGAGCACCGATCACCCTGAGCACTGAGCACCCAGCACACTGAGCACTGAGCACCCAGCACCCTGAGTACTGAGCACCAAGCAACCTGAGTACTGAGCACCCAGCACCCTGAGTACTGAGCACCCTGAGTACTGAGCACCGATCACCCTGAGCACTGAGCTCCCAGCACCCTGAGTACTGAGCACCCCGCACCCTGAGCATTGAGCACCCAGCACCCTGAGTACTGAGCACCCACCACCCTGAGCACTGAGCACCCAGCACCCCGAGAATGAGCACCCAGCACACCGAGTACTGAGCACCGAGCACCCTGAGCACTGAGTACCCAGCACCCTGAGCACTGAGCACCCAGCACCCTGAGTACTGAGCACCCAGCACCCCGAGCACTGAGCACAGAGCACCCCGAGCACTGAGCACCCAGCACCCCGAGAATGAGCACCCAGCACCTCGAGCACTGAGCACCGAGCACCCCGAGCACTGAGCACACAGCACCCTGAGCACTGAGCACCCTGAGGACTGAGCACCCAGCACCCTGAGCACTGATCACCCAGCACACTGAGTACTGAGCACCGATCACCCTGAGCACTGAGCACCCAGCACCCCGAGCACTGAGCACCCAGCACCCTGAGTACTGAGCACCAAGCACCCTGAGCACTGAGCACCCAGCACCCTGAGTACTGAGCACCCTGAGTACTGAGCACCGATCACCCTGAGCACTGAGATCCCATCACCCTGAGTACTGAGCACCCAGCACCCTGAGCACTGAGCACCCAGCACCCTGAGTACTGAGCACCCAGCACCCTGAGCACTGAGCACCCAGCACCCTGAGTACTGAGCGCCCAGCACCCTGAGAACTGAGCACCCAGCACCCTGAGTACTGAGCACCCAGCACCCCGAGCATTGAGCACCCAGCACCCCGAGAATGAGCACCCAGCACCCCGAGTACTGAACACCGAGCACAATGAGCACTGAGTACCCAGCACCCTGAGCACTGAGCACCCAGCACCCTGAGTACTGAGCACCCAGCACCCTGAGCACTGAGCACCCAGCACCCTGAGTACTGAGCACCCAGCACCCTGAGTACTGAACACCCAGCACCCTGAGCACTGAGCACTAAGCACTCTGAGCACTGAGTACTGAGCAGCGAGCACCCCAAGCACTGAGCACCCAGCACCCGGAGTACTGAGCACCCAGCACCCTGAGTACTAAGCACCGAGCACCCTGAGTACTGAGCACCCAGCACCCTGAGAACTGAACACACAGCACCCTGAGTACTGAGCACCTCGAGCACTGAGCACCCAGCACCCTGAGTACTGAGCACCGAGCACCCCGAGCACTGAGCACCCAGCACCCCGAGCACTGAGCACCCAGCACCCCGAGCACTGAGCACCCAGCACCCTGAGCACTGAGCACCCAGCACCCTGAGCACTGAGCACCCAGCACCCTGAGCACTGAGGACCCAGCACCCTGAGCACTGAGCACCCAGCACCCTGAGCACTGAGCACCCAGCACCCTGAGCACTGAGCACCCAGCACCCTGAGTACTGAGCACTGAGCACCCAGCACCCTGAGCACTGAGCACCCAGCACCCTGAGTACTAAGCACCCAGCACCCTGAGTACTGAGCACCCAGCACCCTGAGTACTGAGCACCCAGCACCCTGAGTACTAAGCACCCAGCACCCTGAGTCCTGAGCACCCAGCACCCTGAGCACTGAGCACCCAGCACCCTGAGTACTGAGCACTGAGCACCGAGCACCCCGAGCACAGAGCACCCAGCACCCTGAGTACTGAGCACCCAGCACCCCGAGCACTGAGCACCCAGCAACCTGAGTACTAAGCACACAGCACCCTGAGTACTGAGCACCCAGCACCCTGAGCACTGAGCACCCAGCACCCTGAGTACTGAGCACTGAGCACCGAGAACCCCGAGCACTGAGCACCCAGCTCCCTGAGTACTGAGCACCCAGCACCCCGAGCACTGAGCACCCAGCACCCTGAGTACTGAGCACCGAGCACCCTGAGTACTGAGCACCCAGCACCCTGAGTACTGAGCACCCAGCGTACTGAGCACCGATCACCCCGAGCACTGAGCACCCAGCACCCTGAGTACTGAGCACCCAGCACCCTGAGTACTGAGCACCCAGCACCCTGAGTACTGAGCACCCAGCGTACTGAGCACAGAGCACACCGAGCACTGAGCACCCAGCACCCTGAGTACTGAGCACCCAGCACCCCGAACACTGAGCACCCAGCACCCTGAGTACTGAGCACCGAGCACCCTGAGTACTGAGCACCCAGCACCCTGAGTACTGAGCACCCAGCGTACTGAGCACCGAGCACCCCGAGCACTGAGCACCCAGCACCCTGAGTACTAAGCACCCAGCAACCTGAGTACTGAGCACCCAGCACCCTGAGTACTGAGCACCCAGCGTACTGAGCACCGAGCACACCGAGCACTGAGCACCCAGCACCCTGAGTACTGAGCACCGAGCAACACGAGCACTGAGCACCCAGCACCGCGAGCACTGAGCACCCAGCACCCTGAGTACTGAGCACCGAGCACCCTGAGTACTGAGCGCCCAGCACCCTGAGTACTGAGCACCCAGCGTACTGAGCAACGAGCACCCAGCACCCTGAGTACAGAGCACCGTGCATCCCGAGCACTGAGCACCCAGCACCCCGAGCACTGAGCACCCAGCACCCCGAGCACTGAGCACCCAGCACCCCGAGCACTGAGCACCCAGCACCCCGAGCAGTGAGCACCCAGCACCCTGAGTAATGAGCACCCAGCACCCTGAGTACTGAGCACAAAACGTACTGAGCACCGAGCACCCTGAGCACTGAGTACCCAGCACACCGAGCACTGAGCACCCAGCACCCTGAGCACTGAGTACCCAGCACACCGAGTACTGAGCACCCAGCACCCTGAGTACTGAGCACCGAGCACCCTGAGTACTGAGCACCCAGCACCCTGAGCACTGAGCACCCACCACCCTGAGTACTGAGCACCCAGCACCCCAAGCACAGAGCACCCTGAGTACTGAGCACCGAGCACCCTGAGTACTGAGCACCCAGCACCCTGAGCACTGAGCACCCACCACCCTGAGTACTGAGCACCCAGCACCCCAAGCACAGAGCACCCTGAGTACTGAGCACCCAGCACCCCGAGCACTGAGCACCCAGCACCCCGAGCACTGAGCACCAAGCACCCCGAGAATGAGCCAACCAGCACCTCGAGCACTGAGCACCGAGCACCCCGAGCACTGAGCACCCAGCACCCTGAGCACTGAGCACCCTGAGGAGTGAGCACCCAGCACCCTGAGCACTGAGCACCCAGCACACTGAGTACTGAGCACCGATCACCCTGAGCACTGAGCACCCAGCACCCCGAGCACTGAGCACCCAGCACCCTGAGTACTGAGCACCAAGCAACCTGAGTACTGAGCACCCAGCACCCTGAGTACTGAGCACCCTGAGTACTGAGCACCGATCACCCTGAGCACTGAGCTCCCAGCACTCTGAATACTGAGCACCCCGCACCCTGAGCATTGAGCACCCAACACCCTGAGTACTGAGCACCCACCACCCTGAGCACTGAGCACCCAGCACCCCGAGAATGAGCACCCAGCACACCGAGTACTGAGCACCGAGCACCCTGAGCACTGAGTACCCAGCACCCTGAGCACTGAGCACCCAGCACCCTGAGTACTGAGCACCCAGCACCCCGAGCACTGAGCACAGAGCACCCCGAGCACAGAGCACCCAACACCCCGAGAATGAGCACCCAGCACCTCGAGCACTGAGCACCGAGCACCCCGAGCACTGAGCACACAGCACCCTGAGCACTGAGCACCCTGAGGACTGAGCACCCAGCACCCTGAGCACTGATCACCCAGCACACTGAGTACTGAGCACCGATCACCCTGAGCACTGAGCACCCAGCACCCCGAGCACTGAGCACCCAGCACCCTGAGTACTGAGCACCAAGCACCCTGAGCACTGAGCACCCAGCACCCTGAGTACTGAGCACCCTGAGTACTGAGCACCGAGCACCCTGAGCACTGAGATCCCATCACCCTGAGTACTGAGCACCCAGCACCCTGAGCACTGAGCACCCAGCACCCTGAGTACTGAGCACCCAGCACCCTGAGCACTGAGCACCCAGCACCCTGAGTACTGAGCGCCCAGCACCCTGAGAACTGAGCACCCAGCACCCTGAGTACTGAGCACCCAGCACCCCGAGCATTGAGCACCCAGCACCCCGAGAATGAGCACCCAGCACCCCGAGTACTGAGCACCGAGCACAATGAGCACTGAGCACCCAGCACCCTGAGCACTGAGCACCCAGCACCCTGAGTACTGAGCACCCAGCACCCTGAGCACTGAGCACCCAGCACCCTGAGTACTGAGCACCCAGCACCCTGAGTACTGAACACCCAGCACACTGAGCACTGAGCACTAAGCACCCTGAGCACTGAGTACTGAGCAGCGAGCACCCCAAGCACTGAGCACCCAGCACCCGGAGTACTGAGCACCCAGCACCCTGAGTACTAAGCACCGAGCACCCTGAGTACTGAGCACCCAGCACCCTGAGCACTGAACACACAGCACCCTGAGTACTGAGCACCTCGAGCACTGAGCACCCAGCACCCTGAGTACTGAGCACCGAGCACCCCGAGCACTGAGCACCCAGCACCCCGAGCACTGAGCACCCAGCACCCCGAGCACTGAGCACCCAGCACCCTGAGCACAGAGCACCCAGCACCCTGAGCACTGAGCACCCAGCACCCTGAGCACTGAGGACCCAGCACCCTGAGCACTGAGCACCCAGCACCCTGAGCACTGAGCACCCAGCACCCTGAGCACTGAGCACCCAGCACCCTGAGTACTGAGAACTGAGCACCCAGCACCCTGAGCACTGAGCACCCAGCACCCTGAGTACTAAGCACCCAGCACCCTGAGTACTGAGCACCCAGCACCCTGAGTACTGAGCACCCAGCACCCTGAGTACTAAGCACCCAGCACCCTGAGTCCTGAGCACCCAGCACCCTGAGCACTGAGCACCCAGCACCCTGAGTACTGAGCACTGAGCACCGAGCACCCCGAGCACAGAGCACCCAGCACCCTGAGTACTGAGCACCCAGCACCCCGAGCACTGAGCACCCAGCACCCTGAGTACTAAGCACCCAGCACCCTGAGTACTGAGCACCCAGCACCCTGAGCACTGAGCACCCAGCACCCTGAGTACTGAGCACTGAGCACCGAGAACCCCGAGCACTGAGCACCCAGCTCCCTGAGTACTGAGCACCCAGCACCCCGAGCACTGAGCACCCAGCACCCTGAGTACTGAGCACCGAGCACCCTGAGTACTGAGCACCCAGCACCCTGAGTACTGAGCACCCAGCGTACTGAGCACCGAGCACCCCGAGCACTGAGCACCCAGCACCCTGAGTACTGAGCACCCAGCACCCTGAGTACTGAGCACCCAGCGTACTGAGCACAGAGCACACCGAGCACTGAGCACCCAGCACCCTGAGTACTGAGCACCCAGCACCCCGAGCACTGAGCACCCAGCACCCTGAGTACTGAGCACCGAGCACCCTGAGTACTGAGCACCCAGCACCCT
The DNA here is from genome assembly GCF_018167655.1 of Microtus oregoni. Taxonomy (NCBI): domain Eukaryota; kingdom Metazoa; phylum Chordata; class Mammalia; order Rodentia; family Cricetidae; genus Microtus; species Microtus oregoni. Next base: position 160,430 of record NW_024543353.1, read on the forward strand.
GAGTACTGAGCACCCAGCGTACTGAGCACCGAGCACCCCGAGCACTGAGCACCCAGCACCCTGAGTACTGAGCACCGAGCACCACGAGCACTGAGCACCCAGCACCGCGAGCACTGAGCACCCAGCACCCTGAGTACTGAGCACCGAGCACCCTGAGTACTGAGCGCCCAGCACCCTGAGTACTGAGCACCCAGCGTACTGAGCAACGAGCACCCAGCACCCTGAGTACAGAGCACCGTGCATCCCGAGCACTGAGCACCCAGCACCCCGAGCACTGAGCACCCAGCACCCCGAGCACTGAGCACCCAGCACCCCGAGCACTGAGCACCCAGCACCCCGAGCAGTGAGCACCCAGCACCCTGAGTAATGAGCACCCATCACCCTGAGTACTGAGCACACAACGTACTGAGCACCGAGCACCCTGAGCACTGAGTACCCAGCACACCGAGCACTGAGCACCCAGCACCCTGAGCACTGAGTACCCAGCACACCGAGCACTGAGCACCCAGCACCCTGAGTACTGAGCACCCAGCACCCTGAGTACTGAGCACCCAGCACCCTGAGCACTGAGCACCCAGCACCCTGAGTACTGAGCACCCAGCACCCCAAGCACAGAGCACCCTGAGTACTGAGCACCCAGCACCCCAAGCACTGAGCACCCTGAGTACTGAGCACCCAGCACCCTGATTAATGAGCACCCAGCACCCCGAGTACTGAGCACCCAGCACGCTAAGTACTGAGCACCCAACGTACTGAGCACCGAGCACCCTGAGCACTGAGCACCCAGCACCCTGATTACTGAGCACCCAGCACCCTGAGCAATGAGCACCCTGAGTACTGAGCACCCAGCACCTTGAGCACTGAGCACCGAGCACCCCGAGCACTGAGCACCCAGCACCCGGAGTACTGAGCACCCAGCACCCTGTGTACTAAGCACCGAGCACCCTGAGTACTGAGCACCCAGCACCCTGAGCACTGAACACATAGCACCCTGAGTTCTGAGCACCTCGAGCACTGAGCACCCAGCACCCTGAGTACTGAGCACCCAGCACCCTGAGTACTGAGCACCCAGCACCCTGAGCACTGAGTACCCAGCACCCTGAGCACTGAGCACCCAGCACCCTGAGCACTGAGCACACAGCACCCTGAGCACTGAGCACCCAGCACCCTGAGTACTGAGCACTGAGCACCCAGGACCCCGAGCACTGAGCACCCAGCACCCTGAGTACTGAGCACTGAGCACCCAGCACCCCGAGCACTGAGCACCCAGCACCCTGAGCACTGAGCACCCAGCACCCGAGTACTGAGCACCCAGCACCCTGAGTACTGAGCACCCAGCACCCTGAGTACTGAGCACCGAGCACCCCGAGCACTGAGCACCCAGCACCCCGAGCACAGAGCACCCAACACCCTGAGTACTGAGCACCCAGCACCCTGAGTACTGAGCACCCAGCACCCTGAGCACTGAGTACCCAGCACCCTGAGCACTGAGCACCCAGCACCCTGAGCACTGAGCACACAGCACCCTGAGCACTGAGCACCCAGCACCCTGAGTACTGAGCACTGAGCACCCAGGACCCCGAGCACTGAGCACCCAGCACCCTGAGTACTGAGCACCGAGCACCCCGAGCACTGAGCACCCAGCACCCGGAGTACTGAGCACCGAGCACCCCGAGCACTGAGCACCCAGCACCACGAGCACTGAGCACCCAGCACCCTGAGCACTGAGCACCCAGCACCCTGTGCACTGAGCACCCAGCACCCGAGTACTGAGCACCCAGCACCCTGAGTACTGAGCACCCAGCACCCTGAGTACTGAGCACCCAGCACCCCGAGTTCTGAGCACCCAGCACCCTGAGTACTGAGCACCCAGCACCCTGAGCACTGAGCACCCAGCACCCCGAGCACTGAGCACGCAGCACCCTGAGCACTGAGCACCCAGCACCCTGAGCACTGAGCACCCAGCACCGTGAGCAATGAGCACCCAGCACCCTGAGTAGTGAGCTCCCAACGTACTGAGCACCGAGCACCCCGAGCACTGAGCACCCAGCACCCTGAGTACTGAGCACCCAGCACCCTGAGTACTGAGCACCCAGCACCCTGAGTACTGAGCACCCAGCACCCCGAATACTGAGCACCCAGCACCCTGAGTACTGAGCACCGAGCAACCTGAGCACTGAGCACCCTGCACCCCGAGCACTGAGCACCCATCACCCTGAGTACTGAGCACCCAGCACCCTGAGAACTGAGCACCCAGCAACCTGAGCACTGATCACCCAGCACCCTGAGCACTGAGCACCCAGCACCCTGAGTACTGAGTACCCAGCACCCTGAGTACTGAGCAATCAGCACCCTGAGTACTGAGCACCCAGCACTCCGAGCACTGAGCACCCAGAACCCTGAGCACTGAGCACCCTGAGGACTGAGCACACAGCACCCTGAGCACTGAGCACCCAGCACCCTGAGTACTGAGCACCGATCACCCTGAGCACTGAGCACCCAGCACCCCGAGCACTGAGCACCCAGCACCCTGAGTTCTGAGCACCCAGCACCCCGAGCACTGAGCACCCAGCACCCTGAGTACTGAGCACCCAGCACCCTGAGTACTGAACACCCAGCAGCCTGAGCACTGAGCACTGAGCACCCTGAGCACTGAGTACTGAGCACCGAGCACCCCGAGCACTGAGCACCGAGCACCCGGAGTACTGAGCACCCAGCACCCTGAGTACTAAGCACCAAGCACCCTGAGTACTGAGCACCCAGCACCCTGAGCACTGAACACACAGCACCCTGAGTACTGAGCACCTAGAGCACTGAGCACCCAGCACCCTGAGTACTGAGCACCGAGCACCCCGAGCACTGAGCACCCAGCACCCCGAGCACTGAGCACACAGCACCCCGAGCACTGAGCACCCAGCACCCTGAGCACTGAGCACCCAGCACCCTGAGCACTGAGCACCCAGCACCCTGAGCACTGAGTACCCAGCACCCTGAGCACTGAGCAACCAGCACCCTGAGCAATGAGCACCCAGCACCCTGAGCACTGAGCACCCAGCACCCTGAGTACTGAGCACTGAGCACCCAGCACCCCGAGCACTGAGCACCCAGCACCCTGAGTACTAAGCACACAGCACCCTGAGTACTGAGCACCCAGCACCCTGAGTACTGAGCACCCAGCGTACTGAGCACCAAGCACCCCGAGCACTTAGCACCCAGCAACCTGAGTACTGAGCACCCAGCACCCCGAGCACTGAGCACCCAGCACCCTGAGTACTGAGCACCGAGCACCCTGAGTACTGAGCACCCAGAACCTTTAGTACTGAGCACCCAGCGTACTGAGCACCGAGCACCCAGCACCCTGAGTACTGAGCACCCAGCACCCTGAGCACTGAGCACCCAGCACCCTGAGTACTGAACACTGAGCACCCCGAGTACTGAGCACCGGGCACCCCGAGCACTAAGCACCCAGCACCTGAGTACTGAGCACCCAGCACCCCGAGCACTGTGCACCCAGCACCCTGAGCACTGAGCACCCAGCACCCTGAGCACTGAGCACCCAGCACCCTGAGCACTGAGCACCCAGCACCCTGAGCACTGAGCACCCAGCACCCTGAGCACTGAGCACCCAGCACGCTGAGCAATGAGCACCCAGCATCCCGAGTACTGAGCACACAGCACCCTGAGTACTGAGCACCGAGCACCCCGAGCACTGAGCACCCAGCACCCTGAGTACTGAGCACCCAGCGCCCCAAACACTGAGCACCGAGCACCCTGAGAACTGAGCACCGAGCACCCTGAGTACTGAGCACCCAGCACCATGAGTACTGAGCACCGAGCACCCAGAGTACTGAGCAACCTGAGTACTGCGCACCCAGTACCCCGAGAATGAGCACCCAGCACCATGAGTACTGAGCACCGAGCACCCTGAGCACTGAGCACCCAGCACCCTGAGTACTGAGCACCAAGCACCCTGAGTACTGAGCACCCAGCACCCTGAGTACTGAGCACCCAGCACCCTGAGTTCTGAGCACCAAGCACCCTGAGCACTGAGCACACTGAGTACTGAGCACCCAGCACCCTGAGCACTGAGGACCCAGCACCCTGAGTACTGAGAACCCAGCACCCTGAGCACTGAGGACCCAGCACCCCGAGCACTGAGCACCCAGCACCCTGAGTACTGAGCACCCAGCACCCCGATCACTGAGCACCGGGCACCCCGAGCACTGAGCACCCAGCACCCTGAGCACTGAGCACCCAGCATCCTGAGCACTGAGTACTGAGCACTGAGCACCCTGAGCACTGAGCAATCAGCACCCTGAGCACTGAGCACGCATCACCCTGAGTACTGAGCACCCAGCACCCCAAAAACTGAGCACCGAGCACCCTGAGAACTGAGCACCGAGCACCCTGAGTACTGAGCACCCAGCACCATTATTACTGAGCACCGAGCACCCAGAGTACTGAGCAACCTGAGTACTGAGCCCCCAGCACCCTGAGTACTGAGCACCGAGCTCCCCGAGCACTGAGCACCCTGAGTACTGAGCACCCAGCACCCCAAACACTGAGCACCTAGCACCCTGAGCACTGAGCACCCAGCACCCTGAGCACTGAGCACCCAGCACCATGAGTACTGAGCACCCAGCACGCTGAGTACTGCGCACCCAGCACCCCGAACACTGAGCACCCAGCACCCTGAGTACTGAGCACTGAGCACCCAGCACCCCGAGCACTGAGCACCCAGCACCCTGTGTACTGAGCACTGAAAACCCTGAGTACTAAGCACCCAGCACCCTGAGTACTGAGCACCCAGGACCCTGAGCACTGAGCACCGAGCACCCCGAGCACTGAGCACCCATCACCCTGAGCACTGAGAACCCAGCACCCCGAGCACTGAGCACTGAGCACTGAGCACCCAGCACCCTGAGTACTGAGCACCCAGCGCCCCGAGCACTGAGCACCCAGCACCCCGAGCACTGAGCACCCAGCACCCTGAGCACTGAGCACCCAGCACCCTGAGCACTGAGCACCCAGCACCCTGAGTACTGAGTACCCAGCACCCTGAGCACTGAGCACCCAGCACCCTGAGTACTGATCACCGAGCACCCCGAGCACTGAGCACCCAGCACCCTGAGTACTGAGCACCCATCACCCTGAGTACTGAGCACCCAGCACCCTGAGCACTGAGCACAAAGCACGCTGAGTACTGAGCACTGAGCACCCTGAGTACTGAGCACCGAGCACCCTGAGCACTGAGCACCCAGCACGCTGAGTACTGAGCACTGAGCACCCTGAGTACTGAGCACCGAGCACGCTGAGTACTGAGCACCCAGCACCCTGAGCACTGAGCGGCCAGCACCCTCAGCACTGAGCACCCAGCACCCCGAGCACTGAGCACCCAGCACCCTGAGCACTGAGCACCCAGCACCCCGAGTACTGAGCACCCAGCACCCCGAGCACTGAGCACCCAGCACCCCGAGCACTGAGCACCCAGCACCCTGAGTACTGAGCACTGAGCACCCCGAGTACTGAGCACCCAGCACCCCGAGCACTAAGCACCCAGCACCCTGAGTACTGAGAACAGATCACCCTGAGTACTGAGCACCCAGCACCCTGAGTACTGAGCCCCCAACACCCTGAGTACTGAGCACCCAGCTCCCCGAGCACTGAGCACCAAGCACCCCGAGAATGAGCACCCAGCACCCTGAGTACTGAGAACCGAGCACCCTGAGGACTGAGCACAGAGCACCCTGAGTACTGAGCCCCCAGCACCCTGAGTACTGAGCACCCAGCACCCTGAGCACCCAGCACCCCGAGAATGAGCACCCAGCACCCTGAGTACTGAGCACCCAGCACCCTGAGTACTGAGCACTAAGCACCCAGAGCACTGAGCCCCCAGCACCCCGAGCACGGAGCACCCAGGACCAAGAGCACTGAGTACTGAGCACCCAGCACCCTGAGTACTGTGCACCGAGCTCCCCGAGCACTGAGCACCCTGAGTACTGAGCACTGAGCACCAAGCACCCTGAGTACTGAGCACCCAGCACGCTGAGTACTGAGCACCCAGCACCCTGAGCACTGAGCACCCAGCACCCTGAGCACTGAGCACCAAGCACCCTGAGTACTGAGCACCCAGCACGCTGTGTACTGAGCACCCAGCACCCCGAGCACTGAGCACCCAGCACCCTGAGTACTGAGCACTGAGCACCCAGCACCCCGAGCACTGAGCACCCAGCACCCTGAGTACTGAGCACCCAGCACCCTGAGTACTGAGCACCCAGCACCCTGAGTACTGAGCACCCAGCACCTCGAATACTGAGCACCCAGCACCCTGAGTACTGAGCCCCCAGCAACCTGAGCACTGAGCACCCAGCACCCCGAGCACTGAGCACCCATCACCCTGAGTACTGAGCACCCAGCACCCTGAGCACTGAGCACCCAGCACCCTGAGCACTGATCACCCAGCACACTGAGCACTGAGCACCCAGCACCCTGAGTACTGAGCACCCAGCACCCTGAGTACTGAGCACTCAGCACCCTGAGTACTGAGCACCCAGCACCCTGAGCACTGAGCACCCTGAGGACTGAGCACCCAGCATCCTGAGCACTGAGCACCCAGCACCCTGAGTACTGAGCACCGATCACCCTGAGCACTGAGCACCCAGCAACCTGAGCACTGAGCACCCAGGACCCTGAGTACTGAGCACCCAGTACCCCGAGCACTGAGCACCCAGCACCCTGAGCACTGAGCACCCAGCACCCCGAGTACTGAGCACACAGCACTCTGAGTACTGAGCACCGAGCACCCCGAGCACTGAGCACACAGCACCCTGAATACTGCGCACCCAGCACCCCAAACACTGAGCACCGAGCACCCTGAGAACTGAGCACCGAGCACCCTGAGTACTGAGCACCCAGCACCATGAGTACTGAGCACCGAGCACCCAGAGTACTGAGAAACCTCAGTACTGAGCACCCAGCACCCCGAGAATGAGCACCCAGCACCGTGAGTACTGAGCACCGAGCACCCTGAGCACTGAGCACCCAGCACCCTGAGTACTGAGCACCAAGCACCCTGAGTACTGAGCACCCAGCACCCTGAGTACTGAGCACCCAGCACCCTGAGTTCTGAGCACCCAGCACCCTGAGCACTGAGCACACTGAGTAATGAGCACCCAGCACCCTGAGCACTGAGGACCCAGCACCCTGAGTACTGAGCACCCAGCACCCTGAGTACTGAGCACTGAGCACTGAGCAGCCTGAGCACTGAGCACCCAGCACCCTGAGCACTGCGCACCCAGCATCCTGAGCACTGAGTACTGAGCACCCAGCCCCCTGAGCACTGAGCACCCAGCACCCTGAGCACTGAGCACGCATCACCCTGAGTACTGAGCACCCAGCACCCCAAACACTGAGCACCGAGCACCCTGAGAACTATGCACCGAGCTCCCCGAGCACTGAGCACTCTCAGTACTGAGCACCCAGCACCGTGAGTACTGAGCACCGAGCTCCCCGAGCACTGAGCACCCTGAGTACTGAGCACCCAGCACCCCGATAACTGAGCACCTAGCACCCTGAGCACTGAGCACCCAGCACCCTGAGCACTGAGCACCCAGCACCCTGAGTACTGAGCACCCAGCACACTGAGTACTGAGCACCCAGCACCCTGAGTACTGAGCACTGAGCACCCCGAGTACTGAGCACCCAGCACCCCGAGCACTAAGCACCCAGCACCCTGAGTACTGAGCACAGAGCACCCTGAGTACTGAGCCCCCAGCACCCTGAGTACTGAGCACCCAGCACCCTGAGCACTGAGCACCCAGCACCCCGAGAAAGAGCACCCAGCACCCTGAGTACTGAGCACCCAGCACCCTGAGTACTGAGCACTAAGCACCCAGAGCACTGAGCCCCCAGCACCCCGAGCACGGAGCACCCAGGACCAAGAGCACTGAGTACTGAGCACCCAGCACCCTGAGTACTGTGCACCGAGCTCCCCGAGCACTGAGCACCCTGAGTACTGAGCACCCAGCACCCCGATCACTGAGTACCCAGCACCCTGAGCACTGAGCACCCAGCACCCTGAGCACTGAGCACCCAGCACCCTGAGTACTGAGCACCCAGCACGCTGAGTACTGAGCACCCAGCACCCCGAGCACTGAGCACCCAGCACCCTGAGTACTGAGCACCCAGCACCCTGAGTACTGAGCACCCAGCACCCTGAGTACTGAGCACCCAGCACCTCGAATACTGAGCACCCAGCACCCTGAGTACTGAGCACCCAGCAACCTGAGTACTGAGCACCCAGCACCCTGAGCACTGAGCACCCATCACCCTGAGTACTGAGCACCCAGCACCCTGAGCACTGAGCACCCTGAGGACTGAGCACCCAGCATCCTGAGCACTGAGCACCCAGCACCCTGAGTACTGAGCACCGATCACCCTGAGCACTGAGCACCTAGCAACCTGAGCACTGACCACCCAGGACCCTGAGTACTGAGCACCCAGTACCCCGAGCACTGAGCACCCAGCACCCTGAGCACTGAGCACCCAGCACCCCGAGTACTGAGCACACAGCACTCTGAGTACTGAGCACCGAGCACCCCGAGCACTGAGCACACAGCACCCTGAATACTGCGCACCCAGCACCCCAAACACTGAGCACCGAGCACCCTGAGAACTGAGCACCGAGCACCCTGAGTACTGAGCACCCAGCACCATGAGTACTGAGCACCGAGCACCCAGAGTACTGAGAAACCTCAGTACTGAGCACCCAGGACCCCGAGAATGAGCACCCAGCACCGTGAGTACTGAGCACCGAGCACCCTGAGCACTGAGCACCCAGCACCCTGAGTACTGAGCACCAAGCACCCTGAGTACTGAGCACCCAGCACCCTGAGTACTGAGCACCCAGCACCCTGAGTTCTGAGCACCCAGCACCCTGAGCACTGAGCACACTGAGTAATGAGCACCCAGCACCCTGAGCACTGAGGACCCAGCACCCTGAGTACTGAGCACCCAGCACCCTGAGTACTGAGCACTGAGCACTGAGCACCCTGAGCACTGAGCACCCAGCACCCTGAGCACTGCGCACCCAGCATCCTGAGCACTGAGTACTGAGTACCCAGCACCCCGAGAAAGAGCACCCAGCACCCTGAGCACTGAGCACCCAGCATCCTGAGCACTGAGTACTGAGCACCCAGCACCCCAAACACTGAGCACTGAGCACCCTGAGAACTATGCACCGAGCTCCCCGAGCACTGAGCACTCTGAGTACTGAGCACCCAGCACCGTGAGTACTGAGCACCGAGCTCCCCTAGCACTGAGCACCCTGAGTACTGAGCACCCAGCACCCCGATAACTGAGCACCTAGCACCCTGAGCACTGAGCACCCAGCACCCTGAGCACTGAGCACCCAGCACCCTGAGTACTGAGCACCCAGCACACTGAGTACTGAGCACCCAGCACCCCGAGCACTGAGCACCCAGCACCCTGAGTACTGAGCACTGAGCACCCAGCACCCCGAGCACTGAGCACCCAGCACCCTGTGTACTGAGCACTGAGCACCCTGAGTACTAAGCACCCAGCACCCTGAGTACTGAGCACCCAGGACCCTGAGCACTGAGCACCGAGCACCCCGAGCACTGAGCACCCATCACCCTGAGCACTGAGTACTGAGCACTGAGCACCCAGAGCACTGAGCACCCAGCATCCTGAGCACTGAGTACTGAGCACCCAGCACCCTGAGTACTGAGCACCCAGCACCCTGAGCACTGAGCACAAAGCACGCTGAGTACTGAGCACTGAGCACCCTGAGTACTGAGCACCGAGGACCCTGAGCACTGAGCACCCAGCACGCTGAGTACTGAGCACTGAGCACCCTGAGTACTGAGCACCGAGCACCCCGAGCACTGAGCACCCAGCACCCTGAGTACTGAGCACCCAGCGCCCCAAACACTGAGCACCGAGCACCCTGAGAACTGAGCACCGAGCACCCTGAGTACTGAGCACCCAGCACCATGAGTACTGAGCACCGAGCACCCAGAGTACTGAGCAACCTGAGTACTGAGCACCCAGTACCCCGAGAATGAGCACCCAGCACCATGAGTACTGAGCACCGAGCACCCTGAGCACTGAGCACCCAGCACCCTGAGTACTGAGCACCAAGCACCCTGAGTACTGAGCACCCAGCACCCTGAGTACTGAGCACCCAGCACCCTGAGTTCTGAGCACCAAGCACCCTGAGCACTGAGCACACTGAGTACTGAGCACCCAGCACTCTGAGCACTGAGGACCCAGCACCCTGAGTACTGAGCACCCAGCACCCTGAGCACTGAGGACCCAGCACCCCGAGCACTGAGCACCCAGCACCCTGAGTACTGAGCACCCAGCACCCCGAGCACTGAGCACCGGGCACCCCGAGCACTGAGCACCCAGCACCCTGAGCACTGAGCACCCAGCACCCTGAGCACTGAGCACGCATCACCCTGAGTACTGAGCACCCAGCACCCCAAACACTGAGCACCGAGCACCCTGAGAACTATGCACCGAGCTCCCCGAGCACTGAGCACTCTGAGTACTGAGCACCCAGCACCGTGTGTACTGAGCACCGAGCTCCCCGAGCACTGAGCACCCTGAGTACTGAGCACCCAGCACCCCGATAACTGAGCACCTAGCACCCTGAGCACTGAGCACCCAGCACCCTGAGCACTGAGCACCCAGCACCCTGAGTACTGAGCACCCAGCACACTGAGTACTGAGCACCCAGCACCCTGAGTACTGAGCACTGAGCACCCCGAGTACTGAGCACCCAGCACCCCGAGCACTAAGCACCCAGCACCCTGAGTACTGAGAACAGATCACCCTGAGTACTGAGCACCCAGCACCCTGAGTACTGAGCCCCCAACACCCTGAGTACTGAGCACCCAGCACCCCGAGCACTGAGCACCAAGCACCCCGAGAATGAGCACCCAGCACCCTGAGTACTGAGAACCGAGCACCCTGAGTACTGAGCACAGAGCACCCTGAGTACTGAGCCCCCAGCACCCTGAGTACTGAGCACCCAGCACCCTGAGCACTGAGCACCCAGCACCCCGAGAATGAGCACCCAGCACCCTGAGTACTGAGCACCCAGCACCCTGAGTACTGAGCACTAAGCACCCAGAGCACTGAGGCCCCAGCACCCCGAGCACGGAGCACCCAGGACCAAGAGCACTGAGTACTGAGCACCCAGCACCCTGAGTACTGTGCACCGAGCTCCCCGAGCACTGAGCACCCTGAGTACTGAGCACCCAGCACCCCGATCACTGAGTACCCAGCACCCTGAGCACTGAGCACCCAGCACCCTGAGCACTGAGCACCCAGCACCCTGAGTACTGAGCACCCAGCACGCTGAGTACTGAGCACCCAGCACCCCGAGCACTGAGCACCCAGCACCCTGAGTACTGAGCACTGAGCACCCAGCACCCCGAGCACTGAGCACCCAGCACCCTGAGTACTGAGCACCCAGCACCCTGAGTACTGAGCACCCAGCACCCTGAGTACTGAGCACCCAGCACCTCGAATACTGAGCACCCAGCACCCTGAGTACTGAGCACCCAGCAACCTGAGCACTGAGCACCCAGCACCCCGAGCACTGAGCACCCATCCCCCTGAGTACTGAGCACCCAGCACCCTGAGCACTGAGCACCCTGAGGACTGAGCACCCAGCATCCTGAGCACTGAGCACCCAGCACCCTGAGTACTGAGCACCGATCACCCTGAGCACTGAGCACCCAGCAACCTGAGCACTGACCACCCAGGACCCTGAGTACTGAGCACCCAGTACCCCGAGCACTGAGCACCCAGCACCCTGAGCACTGAGCACCCAGCACCCCGAGTACTGAGCACACAGCACTCTGAGTACTGAGCACCGAGCACCCCGAGCACTGAGCACACAGCACCCTGAATACTGCGCACCCAGCACCCCAAACACTGAGCACCGAGCACCCTGAGAACTGAGCACCGAGCACCCTGAGTACTGAGCACCCAGCACCATGAGTACTGAGCACCGAGCACCCAGAGTACTGAGAAACCTCAGTACTGAGCACCCAGCACCCCGAGAATGAGCACCCAGCACCGTGAGTACTGAGCACCGAGCACCCTGAGCACTGAGCACCCAGCACCCTGAGTACTGAGCACCAAGCACCCTGAGTACTGAGCACCCAGCACCCTGAGTACTGAGCACCCAGCACCCTGAGTTCTGAGCACCCAGCACCATGAGCACTGAGCACACTGAGTAATGAGCACCCAGCACCCTGAGCACTGAGGACCCAGCACCCTGAGTACTGAGCACCCAGCACCCTGAGTACTGAGCAGCCAGCACCCCGAGCACGCAGCACCCAGCACCCTGAGCACTGAGGACCCAGCACCCTGAGTACTGAGCACCCAGCACCCTGAGCACTGAGCAGCCAGCACCCCGAGCACGGAGCACCCAGCACCCTGAGTACTGAGCACCCAACACCCAGAGTACTGAGCACCCAGCACCCTGAGCACTGAGCACCCAGCACCCCGAGTACTGAGCACCCAGCACCCTGAGCACTGAGCACCCAGCACCCTGAGTACTGAGCACCGATCACCATGAGCACTGAGCACCCAGCACCCTGAGTACTGAGCACCCAGCACCCTGAGTACTGAGCACCGATCACCATGAGCACTGAGCACCCAGCACCCTGAGTACTGAGCACCCAGCACCCTGAGCACTGAGCACCCAGCACCCTGAGCACTGGGCACCCAGCACCCTGAGTACGGAGCACCCAGCACCCTGAGTACTGAGTACCCAGCACCCTGAGCACTGAGCACCCAGCACCCTGAGTACTGAGCACCGAGCACCCTGAGTACTGAGCACCCAGCACACTTAGTACTGAGCACCCAGCACCCTGAGCACTGAGCACCCAGCACCCAGCACCCTGAGTACTGAGCACCCAGCACCACCCTCAGCACTGAGCACCCAGCACCCCGAGCACTGAGCACCCAGCACCCTGAGCACTGAGCACCAAGCACCCCGAGTACTGAGCACCCTGCACCCCGAGTACTGAGCACCGAGCACCCGAGCACTGAGCACCCAGCACCCTGAGCACTGAGCACCCAGCATCCCGAGCACTGAGCACCCAGCACCCTGAGTACTGAGAACCGAGCACCCAGAGTACTGAGCACCAAGCACCCTGAGTACTGAGCCCCTAGCACCCTGAGAATGAGCACCCAGCACCGTGAGTACTGAGCACCCAGCACCCTGAGTACTGAGCACTAAGCACCCAGAGCACTGAGCACCCAGCACCCCGAGCACGGAGCACCCAGGACCCCGAGCACTGAGAACTGAGCACCCAGCACCCTGAGTACTGAGCACCGAGCTCCCCGAGCACTGAGCACCCTGAGTACTGAGCACCCAGCACCCCGATCACGGAGCACCCAGGACCCCGAGCACTGAGAACTGAGCACCCAGCACCCTGAGTACTGAGCACCGAGCTCCCCGAGCACTGAGCACCCTGAGTACTGAGCACCCAGCACCCCGATCACTGAGCACCCAGCACCCTGAGCACTGAGCACCCAGCACCCTGTGCACTGAGCACCCAGCACCCTGAGTACTGAGCACCCAGAACGCTGAGTACTGAGCACCCAGCACCCCGAGCACTGAGCACCCAGCACCCTGAGTACTGAGCACCGATCACCCTGAGCACGGAGCACCCAGGACCCCGAGCACTGAGCACCCAGCACCCTGAGTACAGAGCACCCAGCACCCCGAGTACTGAGCACCCAGCACCCTGAGCACTGAGCACCCACCACCCTGAGTACTGAGCGCCCTGAGTACTGCGCACCGATCACCCTGAGCACTGAGCACCCATCACCCTGAGTACTGAGCACCCAGCACACTGAGCACTGAGCAACCAGCACCCTGAGCACTGAGCACCCAGCACCCTGAGTACTGAGCACCCAGCACCCTGATTACTGAGTAACCAGCACCCTGAGCACTGATCACCCAGCACCCTGAGTACTGAGCACCGAGCACCCTGAGTACTGAGCACCCAGAACCCTTAGTACTGAGCACCCAGCACCCTGAGCACTGAGCACCCAGCACCCTGAGTACTGAGAACCCAGCACCACCCTCAGCACTGAGCACCCAGCACCCCGAGCACTGAGCACCCAGCACCCTGAGCACTGAGCACCCAGCACCCCGAGTACTGAGCACCCAGCACCCCGAATACTGAGCACCGAGCACCTCGAGCACTGAGCACCCAGCACCCTGAGTACTGAGCCCCCAGCACGCTGAGTACTGAGCACCCAGCACCCCGAGCACTGAGCACCAAGCACCCCGAGAATGAGCACCCAGCACCCTGAGTACTGAGAACCGAGCACCCTGAGTACTGAGCACCCAGCACCCTGAGTACTGAGCCCCTAGCACCCTGAGAATGAGCACCCAGCACCATGAGTACTGAGCACCCAGCACCCTGAGTACTGAGCACTAAGCACCCAGAGCACTGAGAACCCTGCACCCCGAGCACGGAGCACCCAGGACCCCGAGCACTGAGAACTGAGCACCCAGCACCCTGAGTACTGAGCACCGAGCTCCCCGAGCACTGAGCACCCTGAGTACTGAGCACCCAGCACCCCGATCACTGAGCACCCAGCACCCTGAGCACTGAGCACCCAGCACCCTGAGCACTGAGCACCCAGCACCCTGAGTACTGAGCACACAGCACGCTGAGTACTGAGCACCCAGCACCCCGAGCACTGAGCACCCAGCACCCTGAGTACTGAGCACTGAGCACCCAGCACCCCGAGCACTGAGCACCCAGCACCCTGTGTACTGAGCACTGAGCACCCTGATTACTAAGCACCCAGCACCCTGAGTACGGAGCACCCAGGACCCTGAGCACGGAGTACCCCGAGCATTGAGCACCCAGCACCCTGAGCACTCAGCACCCAGCACCCCGAGCAATGAGCACCCAGCACCCTGAGCACTGAGCACCCAGCACCCTGAGCACGGAGCACCCCGAGGACTGAGCACCCAGCACCCTGAGCACTGAGCACCCAGCACCCTGAGCACTGAGCACCCAGCACCCTGAGCACTGAGCAGCCAGCACCCCGAGCACGGAGCACCCAGCACCCTGAGTACTGAGCACCCAACACCCAGAGTACTGAGCACCCAGCACCCAGAGCACTGAGCACCCAGCACCCCGAGTACTGAGCACCCAGCACCCTGAGTACTGAGCACCCAGCACCCTGAGCACTGAGCACCCGGAGGACTGAACACCCAGCACCCTGAGCACTGAGCACCGATCACCCTGAGCACTGAGCACCCAGCACCCCGAGCACTGAGCACCCAGCACCCTGAGCACTGAGCACCCAGCACCCCGAGTACTGAGCACCCAGCACCCCGAGCACTGAGCACCCAGCACCCTGAGTACTGAGCACCGATCACCATGAGCACTGAGCACCCAGGACCCTGAGTACTGAGCACCCAGCACCCTGAGTACTGAGCACCGATCACCATGAGCACTGAGCACCCCGAGTACTGAGCACCCAGCACCCTGAGTACTGAGCACTCAGCACACTTAGTACTGAGCACCCAGCACCCTGAGCACTGAGCACCCAGCACCCTGAGTACTGAGCACCCAGCACCACCCTCAGCACTGAGCACCCAGCACCCCGAGCACTGAGCACCCAGCACACTGAGCACTGAGCACCCAGCACCCCGAGTACTGAGCACCCAGCACCTTGAGTACTGAGCACCAAGCACCCCGAGCACTAAGCACCCAGCACCCTGAGCACTGAGCACCCAGCACCCTGAGCACTGAGCACCCAGCACCCTGAGCACTGAGCAGCCAGCACCCCGAGCACGGAGCACCCAGCACCCTGAGTACTGAGCACCCAACACCCAGAGTACTGAGCACCCAGCACCCTGAGCACTGAGCACCCAGCACCCCGAGTACTGAGCACCCAGCACCCTGAGTACTGAGCACCCAGCACCCTGAGCACTGAGCACCCGGAGGACTGAGCACCCAGCACCCTGAGCACTGAGCACCCAGCACCCCGAGCCCTGAGCACCCAGCACCCTGAGCACTGAGCACCCAGCACCCCGAGTACTGAGCACCCAGCACCCCGAGCACTGAGCACCCAGCACACTGAGTACTGAGCACCGATCACCATGAGCACTGAGCACCCAGCACCCTGAGTACTGAGCACCCAGCACCCTGAGTACTGAGCACCGATCACCATGAGCACTTAGCACCCAGCACCCTGAGTACTGAGCACCCAGCACCCTGAGCACTGAGCACCCAGCACCCTGAGCACTGGGCACCCAGCACCCTGAGTACGGAGCACCCAGCACCCTGAGTACTGAGTACCCAGCACCCTGAGCACTGAGCACCCAGCACCCTGAGTACTGAGCACCGAGCACCCTGAGTACTGAGCACCCAGCACACTTAGTACTGAGCACCCAGCACCCTGAGCACTGAGCACCCAGCACCCTGAGTACTGAGCACCCAGCACCACCCTCAGCACTGAGCACCCAGCACACCGAGCACTGAGCACCCAGCACCCTGAGCACTGAGCACCCAGCACCCCGAGTACTGAGCACCCAGCACCCCGAGTACTGAGCACCGAGCACCCCGAGCACTGAGCACCCAGCACCCTGAGCACTGAGCACCCAGCATCCCGAGCACTGAGCACCCAGCACCCTGAGTACTGAGAACCGAGCACCCAGAGTACTGAGCACCAAGCACCCTGAGTACTGAGCCCCTAGCACCCTGAGAATGAGCACCCAGCACCGTGAGTACTGAGCACCCAGCACCCTGAGTACTGAGCACTAAGCACCCAGAGCACTGAGCACCCAGCACCCCGAGCACGGAGCACCCAGGACCCCGAGCACTGAGAACTGAGCACCCAGCACCCTGAGTACTGAGCACCGAGCTCCCCGAGCACTGAGCACCCTGAGTACTGAGCACACAGCACCCCGATCACTGAGCACCCAGCACCCTGAGCACTGAGCACCCAGCACCCTGAGCACTGAGCACCCAGCGCCCTGATTACTGAGCACCCAGAACGCTGAGTACTGAGCACCCAGCACCCCGAGCACTGAGCACCCAGCACCCTGAGTACTGAGCACTGATCACCCTGAGCACTGAGCACCCAGGACCCCGAGCACTGAGCACCCAGCACCCTGAGTACAGAGCACCCAGCACCCCGAGTACTGAGCACCCAGCACCCTGAGCACTGAGCACCCAGCACCCTGAGTACTGAGCACCCTGAGTACTGAGCACCGATCACCCTGAGCACTGAGCACCCATCACCCTGAGTACTGAGCACCCAGCACCCTGAGCACTGAGCACCGAGCACCCTGAGCACTGATCACCCAGCACCCTGAGTACTGAGCACCGAGCACCC
Source organism: Microtus oregoni (assembly GCF_018167655.1). Classification (NCBI taxonomy): domain Eukaryota; kingdom Metazoa; phylum Chordata; class Mammalia; order Rodentia; family Cricetidae; genus Microtus; species Microtus oregoni. The sequence continues at coordinate 177,845 of NW_024543353.1, forward strand.
TGAGTACTGAGCACCCAGCACCCTTAGTACTGAACACCCAGCACCCTGAGCACTGAGCACCCAGCACCCTGAGTACTGAGCACCCAGCACCACCCTCAGCACTGAGCACCCAGCACCCCGAGCACTGAGCACCCAGCACCCTGAGCACTGAGCACCCAGCACCCCGAGTACTGAGCACCCAGCACCCCGAGTACTGAGCACCGAGCACCTCGAGCACTGAGCACCCAGCACCCTGAGTACTGAGCCCCCAGCACGCTGAGTACTGAGCACCCAGCACCCCGAGAATGAGCACCCAGCACCCTGAGTACTGAGAACCGAGCACCCTGAGTACTGAGCACCCAGCACCCTGAGTACTGAGCCCCTAGCACCCTGAGAATGAGCACCCAGAACCATGAGTACTGAGCACCCAGCACCCTGAGTACAGAGCACTAAGCACCCAGAGCACTGAGAACCCAGCACCCCGAGCACGGAGCACCCAGTACCCCGAGCACTGAGAACTGAGCACCCAGCACCCTGAGTACTGAGCACCGAGCTCCCCGAGCACTGAGCACCCTGAGTACTGAGCACCCAGCACCCCGATCACTGAGCACCCAGCACCCTGAGCACTGAGCACCCAGCACCCTGAGCACTGAGCACCCAGCACCCTGAGTACTGAGCACACAGCACGCTGAGTACTGAGCACCCAGCACCCCGAGCACTGAGCACCCAGCACCCTGAGTACTGAGCACTGAGCACCCAGCACCCCGAGCACTGAGCACCCAGCACCCTGTGTACTGAGCACTGAGCACCCTGAGTACTAAGCACCCAGCACCCTGAGTACTGAGCACCCAGGACCCTGAGCACGGAGCACCCCGAGCACTGAGCACCCAGCACCCTGAGCACTCAGCACCCAGCACCCCGAGCACTGAGCACCCAGCACCCTGAGCACTGAGCACCCAGCACCCTGAGCACGGAGCACCCCGAGGACTGAGCACCCAGCACCCTGAGCACTGAGCACCCAGCACCCTGAGCACTGAGCACCCAGCACCCTGAGCACTGAGCAGCCAGCACCCCGAGCACGGAGCACCCAGCACCCTGAGTACTGAGCACCCAACACCCAGAGTACTGAGCACCCAGCACCCAGAGCACTGAGCACCCAGCACCCCGAGTACTGAGCACCCAGCACCCTGAGTACTGAGCACCCAGCACCCTGAGCACTGAGCACCCGGAGGACTGAACACCCAGCACCCTGAGCACTGAGCACCGATCACCCTGAGCACTGAGCACCCAGCACCCCGAGCACTGAGCACCCAGCACCCTGAGCACTGAGCACCCAGCACCCCGAGTACTGAGCACCCAGCACCCCGAGCACTGAGCACCCAGCACCCTGAGTACTGAGCACCGATCACCATGAGCACTGAGCACCCAGCACCCTGAGTACTGAGCACCCAGCACCCTGAGTACTGAGCACCGATCACCATGAGCACTGAGCACCCCGAGTACTGAGCACCCAGTACCCTGAGTACTGAGCACTCAGCACACTTAGTACTGAGCACCCAGCACCCTGAGTACTGAGCACCCAGCACCACCCTCAGCACTGAGCACCCAGCACCCCGAGCACTGAGCACCCAGCACCCTGAGCACTGAGCACCCAGCACCCCGAGTACTGAGCACCCAGCACCGCGAGTACTGAGCACCGAGCACCCCGAGCACTGAGCACCCAGCACCCTGAGCACTGTGCACCCAGCAGCCCGAGCACTGAGCACCCAGCACCCTGAGCACTGAGCACCCAGCACCCTGAGCACTGAGCACCCAGCACCCCGAGCACTGAGCACCCAGCACCCTGAGCACTGAGCACCCAGCACCCCGAGTACTGAGCACCCAGCACCGCGAGTACTGAGCACCGAGCACCCCGAGTACTGAGCACCCAGCACCGCGAGTACTGAGCACCGAGCACCCCGAGCACTGAGCACCCAGCACCCTGAGCACTGAGCACCCAGCACCCTGAGCACTGAGCACCCAGCACCCTGAGCACTGAGCACCCAGCACCCTGAGTACTGAGCACCCAGCACGCTGAGTACTGAGCACCCAGCACCCCGAGCACTGAGCACCCAGCACCCTGAGTACTGAGCACCGATCACCCTGAGCACTGAGCACCCAGGACCCCGAGCACTGAGAACCCAGCACCCTGAGTACAGAGCACCCAGCACCACCCTCAGCACTGAGCACCCAGCACCCTTAGTACTGAGCACCCAGCACCCTGAGCACTGAGCACCCAGCACCCTGAGTACTGAGCACCCAGCACCACCCTCAGCACTGAGCACCCAGCACCCCGAGCACTGAGCACCCAGCACCCTGAGCACTGAGCACCCAGCACCCCGAGTACTGAGCACCCAGCACCCCGAGTACTGAGCACCGAGCACCTCGAGCACTGAGCACCCAGCACCCTGAGTACTGAGCACCAAGCACCCTGAGTACTGAGCACTGAGCACCCCTAGTACTGAGCACCCAGCACCCCGAGCACTGAGCACCCAGCAACCTGAGTACTGAGAACAGATCACCCTGAGTACTGAGCACCCAGCACCCTGAGTACTGAGCACCCAGCACCCCGAGCACTGAGCACCCAACACCCCGAGAATGAGCACCCAGCACCCTGAGTACTGAGAACCGAGCACCCTGAGTACTGAGCACCCAGCACCTTGAGTACTGAGCCCCTAGCACCCTGAGAATGAGCACCCAGCACCATGAGTACTGAGCACCCAGCACCCTGAGTACTGAGCACTAAGCACCCAGAGCACTGAGAACCCAGCACCCCGAGCACGGAGCACCCAGCACCCTGAGCACTGAGCACCCAGCACCCTGAGCACTGAGCACCCAGCACCCTGAGTACTGAGCACCCAGCACGCTGAGTACTGAGCACCCAGCACCCCGAGCACTGAGCACCCAGCACCCTGTGTACTGAGCACTGAGCACCCTGAGTACTAAGCACCCAGCACCCTGAGTACTGAGCACCCGGGACCCTGAGCACTGAGCACCGAGCACCCCGAGCACTGAGCACCCAGCACCCTGAGCACTCAGCACCCAGCACCCCGAGCACTGAGCACCCAGGACCCTGAGCACTGAGCACCCAGCACCCTGAGCACGGAGCACCCCGAGGACTGAGCACCCAGCACCCTGAGCACTGAGCACCCAGCACCTTGAGTACTGAGCACCGAGCACCCCGAGCACTAAGCACCCAGCACCCTGAGTATTGAGCACCCAGCACCCTGAGCACTGAGCACAGAGCACCCTGAGCACTGAGCAGCCAGCACCCCGAGCACGGAGCACCCAGCACGCTGAGTACTGAGCACCCAACACCCAGAGTACTGAGCACCCAGCAACCTGAGCACTGAGCACCCAGCACCCCGAGTACTGAGCACCCAGCACCCTGAGTACTGAGCACCCAGCACCCTGAGCACTGAGCACCCGGAGGACTGAGCACCCAGCACCCTGAGCACTGAGCACCAAGCACCCTGAGTACTGAACACCCAGCACCCTGAGCACTGAGCACTGAGCACCCAGCACCCTGAGCACTGAGCACTGAGCAACCAGCACCCCGAGCACTGAGCACCCAGCACCCTGAGCACCCAGCACCCTGAGCACTGAGCACCCTGAGCACTGAGCACCCTGAGCACTGAGCACTGAGCACCCAGCACCCTGAGTACTGAGCACCCAACACTCTGAGCACTGAGCACCCAGCACGCTGAGTACTGAGCACCGATCACCCTGAGCACTGAGCACCTAGGACCCCGAGCACTGAGCACCCAGCACCCTGAGTACAGAGCACCCAGCACCCCGTGTACTGAGCACCCAGCACCCCGAGCACTGAGCACCCAGCACCCTGAGTACTGAGCACCGATCACCATGAGCACTGAGCACCCAGCACCCTGAGTACTGAGCACCCAGCAGCCTGAGCACTGAGCACCCAGCACCCTGAGCACTGAGCACCCAGCACCCTGAGTACTGAGCACCCAGCACCCTGAGTACTGAGTACCCAGCACCCTGAGCACTGAGCACCCAGCACCCTGAGTACTGAGCACCGAGCACCCTGAGTACTGAGCACCCAGCACCCTTAGTACTGAGCACCCAGCACCCTGAGCACTGAGCACCCAGCACCCTGAGTACTGAGCACCCAGCACCACCCTCAGCACTGAGCACCCAGCACCCCGAGCACTGAGCACCCAGCACCCTGAGCACTGAGCACCCAGCACCCTGAGTACTGAGCACCCAGCACCCCGAGTACTGAGCACCGAGCACCTCGAGCACTGAGCACCCAGCACCCTGAGTACTGAGCACCCAGCACCCTGAGTACTGAGCACTGCGCACCCCGAGTACTGAGCACCCAGCACCCCGAGCACTGAGCAGCCACCAACCTGAGTACTGAGAACAGATCACCCTGAGTACTGAGCACCCAGCACCCTGAGTACTGAGCCCCCAGCACCCTGAGTACTGAGCACCCAGCACCCCGAGCTCTGAGCACCCAGCACCCCGAGAATGAGCACCCAGCACCCTGAGTACTGAGAACCGAGCACCCTGAGTACTGAGCACCCAGGACCCTGAGTACTGAGCCCCTAGAACCCTGAGAATGAGCACGCAGCACCATGAATACTGAGCACCCAGCACCCTGAGTACTGAGCACTAAGCACCCAGAGCACTGAGAACCCAGCACCCCGAGCACGGAGCACCCCGGACCCCGAGCACTGAGAACTGAGCACCCAGCACCCTGAATACTGAGCACCGAGCTCCCCGAGCACTGAGCACCCTGAGTACTGAGCCCCCAGCACCCCGATAACTGAGCACCCAGCACCCTGAGCACTGAGCACCCAGCACCCTGAGCACTGAGCACCCAGCACCCTGAGTACTGAGCACCCAGCATGCTGAGTACTGAGCACCCAGCACCCCGAGCACTGAGCAACCAGCACCCTGAGTACTGAGCACTGAGCACCCAGCACCCTGAGCACTGAGCACCCAGCACCCTGTGTACTGAGCACTGAGCACCCTGAGTACTAAGCACCCAGCACCCTGAGTACTGAGCACCCAGGACCCTGAGCACTGAGCACCGAGCACCCCGAGCACTGAGCACCCAGCACCCTGAGAACTCAGCACCCAGCACCCCGAGCACTGAGCACCCAGCACCCTGAGCACTGAGCACCCAGCACCCTGAGTACTGAGCACCCAGCACCCTGATTACTGAGTAACCAGCACCCTGAGCACTGATCACCCAGCACCCTGAGTACTGAGCACCGAGCACCGTGAGTACTGAGCACCCAGCACCCTTAGTACTGAGCACCCAGCACCCTGAGCACTGAGCACCCAGCACCCTGAGTACTGAGCACCCAGCACCACCCTCAGCACTGAGCACCCAGCACCCCGAGCACTGAGCACCCAGCACCCTGAGCACTGAGCACCCAGCACCCCGAGTACTGAGCACCCAGCACCCCGAGTACTGAGCACCGAGCACCTCGAGCACTGAGCACCCAGCACCCTGAGTACTGAGCCCCCAGCACGCTGAGTACTGAGCACCCAGCACCCCGAGCACTGAGCACCCAGCACCCCGAGAATGAGCACCCAGCACCCTGAGTACTGAGAACCGAGCACCCTGAGTACTGAGCACCCAGCACCCTGAGTACTGAGCCCCTAGCACCCTGAGAATGAGCACCCAGCACCATGAGTACTGAGCACCCAGCACCCTGAGTACAGAGCACTAAGCACCCAGAGCACTGAGAACCCAGCACCCCGAGCACGGAGCACCCAGGACCCCGAGCACTGAGAACTGAGCACCCAGCACCCTGAGTACTGAGCACCGAGCTCCCCGAGCACTGAGCACCCTGAGTACTGAGCACCCAGCACTCCGATCACTGAGCACCCAGCACCCTGAGCACTGAGCACCCAGCACCCTGAGCACTGAGCACCCAGCACCCTGAGTACTGAGCACACAGCACGCTGAGTACTGAGCACCCAGCACCCCGAGCACTGAGCACCCAGCACCCTGAGTACTGAGCACTGAGCACCCAGCACCCCGAGCACTGAGCACCCAGCACCCTGTGTACTGAGCACTGAGCACCCTGAGTACTAAGCACCCAGCACCCTGAGTACTGAGCACCCAGGACCCTGAGCACGGAGCACCCCGAGCACTGAGCACCCAGCACCCTGAGCACTCAGCACCCAGCACCCCGAGCACTGAGCACCCAGCACCCCGAGCACGGAGCACCCAGCACCCTGAGTACTGAGCACCCAACACCCAGAGTACTGAGCACCCAGCACCCAGAGCACTGAGCACCCAGCACCCCGAGTACTGAGCACCCAGCACCCTGAGTACTGAGCACCCAGCACCCTGAGCACTGAGCACCCGGAGGACTGAACACCCAGCACCCTGAGCACTGAGCACCGATCACCCTGAGCACTGAGCACCCAGCACCCCGAGCACTGAGCACCCAGCACCCTGAGCACTGAGCACCCAGCACCCTGAGTACTGAGCACCCAGCACCCCGAGGACTGAGCACCCAGCACCCTGAGCACGGAGCACCCCGAGGACTGAGCACCCAGCACCCTGAGCACTGAGCACCCAGCACCCTGAGCACTGAGCACCCAGCACCCTGAGCACTGAGCAGCCAGCACCCCGAGCACGGAGCACCCAGCACCCTGAGTACTGAGCACCCAACACCCAGAGTATTGAGCACCCAGCACCCAGAGCACTGAGCACCCAGCACCCCGAGTACTGAGCACCCAGCACCCTGAGTACTGAGCACCCAGCACACTGAGCACTGAGCACCCGGAGGACTGAACACCCAGCACCCTGATCACTGAGCACCGATCACCCTGAGCACTGAGCACCCAGCACCCCGAGCACTGAGCACCCAGCACCCTGAGCACTGAGCACCCAGCACCCCGAGTACTGAGCACCCAGCACCCCGAGCACTGAGCACCCAGCACCCTGAGTACTGAGTACCGATCACCATGAGCACTGAGCACCCAGCACCCTGAGTACTGAGCACCCAGCACCCTGAGTACTGAGCACCGATCACCATGAGCACTGAGCACCCCGAGTACTGAGCACCCAGCACCCTGAGTACTGAGCACTCAGCACACTTAGTACTGAGCACCCAGCACCCTGAGTACTGAGCACCCAGCACCACCCTCAGCACTGAGCACCCAGCACCCCGAGCACTGAGCACCCAGCACCCTGAGCACTGAGCACCCAGCACCCCGAGTACTGAGCACCCAGCACCGCGAGTACTGAGCACCGAGCACCCCGAGCACTGAGCACCCAGCACCCTGAGCACTGAGCACCCAGCACCCCGAGCACTGAGCACCCAGCACCCTGAGTACTGAGAACCGAGCACCCTGAGTACTGAGCACCAAGCACCCTGAGTACTGAGCCCCTAACACCCTGAGAATGAGCACCCAGCACCATGAGTACTGAGCACCCAGCACCCTGAGTACTGAGCACTAAGCACCCAGAGCACTGAGCACCCAGCACCCCGAGCACGGAGCACCCAGGACCCCGAGCACTGAGAACTGAGCACCCAGCACCCTGAGTACTGAGCACCAAGCTCCCCGAGCACTGAGCACCCTGAGTACTGAGCACCCAGCACCCCGATCACTGAGCTCCCAGCACCCTGAGCACTGAGCACCCAGCACCCTGAGCACTGAGCACCCAGCACCCTGAGTACTGAGCACCCAGCACGCTGAGTACTGAGCACCCAGCACCCCGAGCACTGAGCACCCAGCACCCTGAGTACTGAGCACCGATCACCCTGAGCACTGAGCACCCAGGACCCCGAGCACTGAGAATCCAGCACCCTGAGTACAGAGCACCCAGCACCGCGAGTACTGAGCACCCAGCACCCTGAGCACTGAGCACCCAGCACGCTGAGTACTGAGCACCCTGAGTACTGAGCACCGATCACCCTGAGCACTGAGCACCCAGCACCCTGAGTACTGAGCACCCAGCACCCTGAGCACTGAGCACCCAGCACCCTGAGCACTGAGCACCCAGCACCCTGAGTACTGAGCACCCAGCACCCTGATTACTGAGTACCTAGCACCCTGAGAACTGAGCACCCAGCACCCTGAGTACTGAGCACCGAGCACCATGAGTACTGAGCACCCAGCACCCTTAGTACTGAGCACCCAGCACCCTGAGCACTGAGCACCCAGCACCCTGAGTACTGAGCACCCAGCACCACCCTCAGCACTGAGCACCCAGCAACCCGAGCACTGAGCACCCAGCACCCTGAGCACTGAGCACCCAGCACCCCGAGTACTGAGCACCCAGCACCCCGAGTACTGAGCACCGAGCACCTCGAGCACTGAGCACCCAGCACCCTGAGTACTGAGCACCCAGCACCCTGAGTACTGAGCACTGAGCACCCCTAGTACTGAGCACCCAGCACCCCGAGCACTGAGCACCCAGCAACCTGAGTACTGAGAACAGATCACCCTGAGTACTGAGCACCCAGCACCCTGAGTACTGAGCACCCAGCACCCTGAGTACTGAGCACCCAGCACCCCGAGCACTGAGCACCCACGACCCCGAGAATGAGCACCCAGCACCCTGAGTAATGAGAACCGAGCACCCTGAGTACTGAGCACCCAGCACCTTGAGTACTGAGCCCCTAGCACCCTGAGAATGAGCACCCAGCACCATGAGTACTGAGCACCCAGCACCCTGAGTACTGAGCACTAAGCACCCAGAGCACTGAGAACCCAGCACCCCGAGCACGGAGCACCCAGCACCCTGAGCACTGAGCACCCAGCACCCTGAGCACTGAGCACCCAGCACCCTGAGTACTGAGCACCCAGCACGCTGAGTACTGAGCACCCAGCACCCCGAGCACTGAGCACCCAGCACCCTGTGTACTGAGCACTGAGCACCCTGAGTACTAAGCACCCAGCACCCTGAGTACTGAGCACCCGGGACCCTGAGCACGGAGCACCGAGCACCCCGAGCACTGAGCACCCAGCACCCTGAGCACTCAGCACCCAGCACCCCGAGCACTGAGCACCCAGGACCCTGAGCACTGAGCACCCAGCACCCTGAGCACGGAGCACCCCGAGGACTGAGCACCCAGGACCCTGAGCACTGAGCACCCAGCACCTTGAGTACTGAGCACCGAGCACCCCGAGCACTAAGCACCCAGCACCCTGAGTACTGAGCACCCAGCAACCTGAGCACTGAGCACAGAGCACCCTGAGCACTGAGCAGCCAGCACCCCGAGCACGGAGCACCCAGCACGCTGAGTACTGAGCACCCAACACCCAGAGTACTGAGCACCCAGCACCCTGAGCACTGAGCACCCAGCACCCCGAGTACTGAGCACCCAGCACCCTGAGTACTGAGCACCCAGCACCCTGAGTACTGAGCACTCAGCACACTTAGTACTGAGCACCCAGCACCCTGAGTACTGAGCACCCAGCACCACCCTCAGCACTGAGCACCCAGCACCCCGAGCACTGAGCACCCAGCACCCTGAGCACTGAGCACCCAGCACCCCGAGTACTGAGCACGCAGCACCGCGAGTACTGAGCACCGAGCACCCCGAGCACTGAGCACCCAGCACCCTGAGCACTGAGCACCCAGCACCCCGAGCACTGAGCACCCAGCACCCTGAGTACTGAGAACCGAGCACCCTGAGTACTGAGCACCAAGCACCCTGAGTACTGAGCCCCTAGCACCCTGAGAATGAGCACCCAGCACCATGAGTACTGAGCACCCAGCACCCTGAGTACTGAGCACTAAGCACCCAGAGCACTGAGCACCCAGCACCCCGAGCACGGAGCACCCAGGACCCCGAGCACTGAGAACTGAGCACCCAGCACCCTGAGTACTGAGCACCAAGCTCCCCGAGCACTGAGCACCCTGAGTACTGAGCACCCAGCACCCCGATCACTGAGCTCCCAGCACCCTGAGCACTGAGCACCCAGCACCCTGAGCACTGAGCACCCAGCACCCTGAGTACTGAGCACCCAGCACGCTGAGTACTGAGCACCCAGCACCCCGAGCACTGAGCACCCAGCACCCTGTGTACTGAGCACTGAGCACCCTGAGTACTAAGCACCCAGCACCCTGAGTACTGAGCACCCAGGACCCTGAGCACGGAGCACCCCGAGCACTGAGCACCCAGCACCCTGAGCACTCAGCACCCAGCACCCCGAGCACTGAGCACCCAGCACCCCGAGCACGGAGCACCCAGCACCCTGAGTACTGAGCACCCAACACCCAGAGTACTGAGCACCCAGCACCCAGAGCACTGAGCACCCAGCACCCCGAGTACTGAGCACCCAGCACCCTGAGTACTGAGCACCCAGCACCCTGAGCACTGAGCACCCGGAGGACTGAACACCCAGCACCCTGAGCACTGAGCACCGATCACCCTGAGCACTGAGCACCCAGCACCCCGAGCACTGAGCACCCAGCACCCTGAGCACTGAGCACCCAGCACCCTGAGTACTGAGCACCCAGCACCCCGAGGACTGAGCACCCAGCACCCTGAGCACGGAGCACCCCGAGGACTGAGCACCCAGCACCCTGAGCACTGAGCACCCAGCACCCTGAGCACTGAGCACCCAGCACCCTGAGCACTGAGCAGCCAGCACCCCGAGCACGGAGCACCCAGCACCCTGAGTACTGAGCACCCAACACCCAGAGTATTGAGCACCCAGCACCCAGAGCACTGAGCACCCAGCACCCCGAGTACTGAGCACCCAGCACCCTGAGTACTGAGCACCCAGCACACTGAGCACTGAGCACCCGGAGGACTGAACACCCAGCACCCTGATCACTGAGCACCGATCACCCTGAGCACTGAGCACCCAGCACCCCGAGCACTGAGCACCCAGCACCCTGAGCACTGAGCACCCAGCACCCCGAGTACTGAGCACCCAGCACCCCGAGCACTGAGCACCCAGCACCCTGAGTACTGAGTACCGATCACCATGAGCACTGAGCACCCAGCACCCTGAGTACTGAGCACCCAGCACCCTGAGTACTGAGCACCGATCACCATGAGCACTGAGCACCCCGAGTACTGAGCACCCAGCACCCTGAGTACTGAGCACTCAGCACACTTAGTACTGAGCACCCAGCACCCTGAGTACTGAGCACCCAGCACCACCCTCAGCACTGAGCACCCAGCACCCCGAGCACTGAGCACCCAGCACCCTGAGCACTGAGCACCCAGCACCCCGAGTACTGAGCACCCAGCACCGCGAGTACTGAGCACCGAGCACCCCGAGCACTGAGCACCCAGCACCCTGAGCACTGAGCACCCAGCACCCCGAGCACTGAGCACCCAGCACCCTGAGTACTGAGAACCGAGCACCCTGAGTACTGAGCACCAAGCACCCTGAGTACTGAGCCCCTAACACCCTGAGAATGAGCACCCAGCACCATGAGTACTGAGCACCCAGCACCCTGAGTACTGAGCACTAAGCACCCAGAGCACTGAGCACCCAGCACCCCGAGCACGGAGCACCCAGGACCCCGAGCACTGAGAACTGAGCACCCAGCACCCTGAGTACTGAGCACCAAGCTCCCCGAGCACTGAGCACCCTGAGTACTGAGCACCCAGCACCCCGATCACTGAGCTCCCAGCACCCTGAGCACTGAGCACCCAGCACCCTGAGCACTGAGCACCCAGCACCCTGAGTACTGAGCACCCAGCACGCTGAGTATTGAGCACCCAGCACCCCGAGCATTGAGCACCCAGCACCCTGAGTACTGAGCACCGATCACCCTGAGCACTGAGCACCCAGGACCCCGAGCACTGAGAATCCAGCACCCTGAGTACAGAGCACCCAGCACCGCGAGTACTGAGCACCCAGCACCCTGAGCACTGAGCACCCAGCACGCTGAGTACTGAGCACCCTGAGTACTGAGCACCGATCACCCTGAGCACTGAGCACCCAGCACCCTGAGTACTGAGCACCCAGCACCCTGAGCACTGAGCACCCAGCACCCTGAGCACTGAGCACCCAGCACCCTGAGTACTGAGCACCCAGCACCCTGATTACTGAGTACCTAGCACCCTGAGAACTGAGCACCCAGCACCCTGAGTACTGAGCACCGAGCACCATGAGTACTGAGCACCCAGCACCCTTAGTACTGAGCACCCAGCACCCTGAGCACTGAGCACCCAGCACCCTGAGTACTGAGCACCCAGCACCACCCTCAGCACTGAGCACCCAGCACCCCGAGCACTGAGCACCCAGCACCCTGAGCACTGAGCACCCAGCACCCCGAGTACTGAGCACCCAGCACCCCGAGTACTGAGCACCGAGCACCTCGAGCACTGAGCACCCAGCACCCTGAGTACTGAGCACCCAGCACCCTGAGTACTGAGCACTGAGCACCCCTAGTACTGAGCACCCAGCACCCCGAGCACTGAGCACCCAGCAACCTGAGTACTGAGAACAGATCACCCTGAGTACTGAGCACCCAGCACCCTGAGTACTGAGCACCCAGCACCCTGAGTACTGAGCACCCAGCACCCCGAGCACTGAGCACCCACGACCCCGAGAATGAGCACCCAGCACCCTGAGTAATGAGAACCGAGCACCCTGAGTACTGAGCACCCAGCACCTTGAGTACTGAGCCCCTAGCACCCTGAGAATGAGCACCCAGCACCATGAGTACTGAGCACCCAGCACCCTGAGTACTGAGCACTAAGCACCCAGAGCACTGAGAACCCAGCACCCCGAGCACGGAGCACCCAGCACCCTGAGCACTGAGCACCCAGCACCCTGAGCACTGAGCACCCAGCACCCTGAGTACTGAGCACCCAGCACGCTGAGTACTGAGCACCCAGCACCCCGAGCACTGAGCACCCAGCACCCTGTGTACTGAGCACTGAGCACCCTGAGTACTAAGCACCCAGCACCCTGAGTACTGAGCACCCGGGACCCTGAGCACGGAGCACCGAGCACCCCGAGCACTGAGCACCCAGCACCCTGAGCACTCAGCACCCAGCACCCCGAGCACTGAGCACCCAGGACCCTGAGCACTGAGCACCCAGCACCCTGAGCACGGAGCACCCCGAGGACTGAGCACCCAGGACCCTGAGCACTGAGCACCCAGCACCTTGAGTACTGAGCACCGAGCACCCCGAGCACTAAGCACCCAGCACCCTGAGTACTGAGCACCCAGCAACCTGAGCACTGAGCACAGAGCACCCTGAGCACTGAGCAGCCAGCACCCCGAGCACGGAGCACCCAGCACGCTGAGTACTGAGCACCCAACACCCAGAGTACTGAGCACCCAGCACCCTGAGCACTGAGCACCCAGCACCCCGAGTACTGAGCACCCAGCACCCTGAGTACTGAGCACCCAGCACCCTGAGTACTGAGCACTCAGCACACTTAGTACTGAGCACCCAGCACCCTGAGTACTGAGCACCCAGCACCACCCTCAGCACTGAGCACCCAGCACCCCGAGCACTGAGCACCCAGCACCCTGAGCACTGAGCACCCAGCACCCCGAGTACTGAGCACGCAGCACCGCGAGTACTGAGCACCGAGCACCCCGAGCACTGAGCACCCAGCACCCTGAGCACTGAGCACCCAGCACCCCGAGCACTGAGCACCCAGCACCCTGAGTACTGAGAACCGAGCACCCTGAGTACTGAGCACCAAGCACCCTGAGTACTGAGCCCCTAGCACCCTGAGAATGAGCACCCAGCACCATGAGTACTGAGCACCCAGCACCCTGAGTACTGAGCACTAAGCACCCAGAGCACTGAGCACCCAGCACCCCGAGCACGGAGCACCCAGGACCCCGAGCACTGAGAACTGAGCACCCAGCACCCTGAGTACTGAGCACCAAGCTCCCCGAGCACTGAGCACCCTGAGTACTGAGCACCCAGCACCCCGATCACTGAGCTCCCAGCACCCTGAGCACTGAGCACCCAGCACCCTGAGCACTGAGCACCCAGCACCCTGAGTACTGAGCACCCAGCACGCTGAGTACTGAGCACCCAGCACCCCGAGCACTGAGCACCCAGCACCCTGAGTACTGAGCACCGATCACCCTGAGCACTGAGCACCCAGGACCCCGAGCACTGAGAATCCAGCACCCTGAGTACAGAGCACCCAGCACCGCGAGTACTGAGCACCCAGCACCCTGAGCACTGAGCACCCAGCACGCTGAATACTGAGCACCCTGAGTACTGAGCACCGATCACCCTGAGCACTGAGCACCCAGCACCCTGAGTACTGAGCACCCAGCACCCTGAGCACTGAGCACCCAGCACCCTGAGCACTGAGCACCCAGCACCCTGAGTACTGAGCACCCAGCACCCTGATTACTGAGTACCTAGCACCCTGAGAACTGAGCACCCAGCACCCTGAGTACTGAGCACCGAGCACCATGAGTACTGAGCACCCAGCACCCTTAGTACTGAGCACCCAGCACCCTGAGCACTGAGCACCCAGCACCCTGAGTACTGAGCACCCAGCACCACCCTCAGCACTGAGCACCCAGCACCCCGAGCACTGAGCACCCAGCACCCTGAGCACTGAGCACCCAGCACCCCGAGTACTGAGCACCCAGCACCCCGAGTACTGAGCACCGAGCACCTCGAGCACTGAGCACCCAGCACCCTGAGTACTAAGCACCCAGCACCCTGAGTACTGAGCACTGAGCACCCCTAGTACTGAGCACCCAGCACCCCGAGCACTGAGCACCCAGCAACCTGAGTACTGAGAACAGATCACCCTGAGTACTGAGCACCCAGCACCCTGAGTACTGAGCACCCAGCACCCTGAGTACTGAGCACCCAGCACCCCGAGCACTGAGCACCCACGACCCCGAGAATGAGCACCCAGCACCCTGAGTAATGAGAACCGAGCACCCTGAGTACTGAGCACCCAGCACCTTGAGTACTGAGCCCCTAGCACCCTGAGAATGAGCACCCAGCACCATGAGTACTGAGCACCCAGCACCCTGAGTACTGAGCACTAAGCACCCAGAGCACTGAGAACCCAGCACCCCGAGCACGGAGCACCCAGCACCCTGAGCACTGAGCACCCAGCACCCTGAGCACTGAGCACCCAGCACCCTGAGTACTGAGCACCCAGCACGCTGAGTACTGAGCACCCAGCACCCCGAGCACTGAGCACCCAGCACCCTGTGTACTGAGCACTGAGCACCCTGAGTACTAAGCACCCAGCACCCTGAGTACTGAGCACCCGGGACCCTGAGCACGGAGCACCGAGCACCCCGAGCACTGAGCACCCAGCACCCTGAGCACTCAGCACCCAGCACCCCGAGCACTGAGCACCCAGGACCCTGAGCACTGAGCACCCAGCACCCTGAGCACGGAGCACCCCGAGGACTGAGCACCCAGGACCCTGAGCACTGAGCACCCAGCACCTTGAGTACTGAGCACCGAGCACCCCGAGCACTAAGCACCCAGCACCCTGAGTACTGAGCACCCAGCAACCTGAGCACTGAGCACAGAGCACCCTGAGCACTGAGCAGCCAGCACCCCGAGCACGGAGCACCCAGCACGCTGAGTACTGAGCACCCAACACCCAGAGTACTGAGCACCCAGCACCCTGAGCACTGAGCACCCAGCACCCCGAGTACTGAGCACCCAGCACCCTGAGTACTGAGCACCCAGCACCCTGAGCACTGAGCACCCGGAGGACTGAGCACCCAGCACCCTGAGCACTGAGCACCGATCACCCTGAGCACTGAGCACCCAGCACCCCGAGCACTGAGCACCCAGCACCCTGAGCACTGAGCACCCAGCACCCCGAGTACTGAACACCCAGCACCCTGAGTACTGAGCACCCAGCACCCTGAGCACTGAGCACCCGGAGGACTGAGCACCCAGCACCCTGAGCACTGAGCACCGATCACCCTGAGCACTGAGCACCCGGAGGACTGAGCACCCAGCACCCTGAGTACTGAGCACCCAGCACCCCGAGTACTGAGCACCCAGCACCCTGAGTACTGAGCACCCAGCACCCCGAGCACTGAGCACCCAGCACCCTGAGTACTGAGCACCCTGAGTACTGAGCACTGAGCACCGAGCACCCTGAGTACTGAGCACCCTGAGGACTGAGCACCCAGCACCCTGAGCACTGAGCACCCAGCACCCTGAGTACTGAGCACAGATCACCCTGATCACTGAGCACCCAGCACCCCGAGCACTGAGCACCCAGCACCCTGAGTACTGAGCACCCAGCACCCTGAGCACTGAGCACCAAGCACCCTGAGTACTGAACACCCAGCACCCTGAGCACTGAGCACTGAGCACCCAGCACCCTGAGCACTGAGCACTGAGCACCCAGCACCCCGAGCACTGAGCACCCAGCACCCTGAGCACCCAGCACACTGAGCACCCAGCACCCTGAGTACTGAGCACCCAACACTCTGAGCACTGAGCACCCAGCACGCTGAGTACTGAGCACCGATCACCCTGAGCACTGAGCACCTAGGACCCCGAGCACTGAGCACCCAGCACCCTGAGTACTGAGTACCCAGCACCCTGAGCACTGAGCACCCAGCACCCTGAGTACTGAGCACCGAGCACCCTGAGTACTGAGCACCCAGCACCCTTAGTACTGAGCACCCAGCACCCTGAGCACTGAGCACCCAGCACCCTGAGTACTGAGCACCCAGCACCACCCTCAGCACTGAGCACCCAGCACCCCGAGCACTGAGCACCCAGCACCCTGAGCACTGAGCACCCAGCACCCTGAGTACTGAGCACCCAGCACCCCGAGTACTGAGCACCCGGAGGACTGAGTACCCAGCACCCTGAGCACTGAGCACCCAGCACCCCGAGCACTGAGCACCCAGCACCCTGAGCACTGAGCACCCAGCACCCTGAGCACTGAGCACCCAGCACCCTGTGTACTGAGCACCCAGCACCCTGAGCACTGAGCACCCGGAGGACTGAGCACCCAGCACCCTGAGCACTGAGCACCGATCACCCTGAGCACTGAGCACCCAGCACCCCGAGCACTGAGCACCCAGCACCCTGAGCACTGAGCACCCAGCACCCCGAGTACTGAACACCCAGCACCCTGAGTACTGAGCACCCAGCAGCCTGAGCACTGAGCACCCGGAGGACTGAGCACCCAGCACCCTGAGCACTGAGCACCGATCACCCTGAGCACTGAGCACCCAGCACCCCGAGTACTGAGCACCCAGCACCCTGAGTACTGAGCACCCAGCACCCTGAGCACTGAGCACCCGGAGGACTGAGCACCCAGCACCCTGAGTACTGAGCACCCAGCACCCCGAGTACTGAGCACCCAGCACCCTGAGTACTGAGCACCCAGCACCCCGAGCACTGAGCACCCAGCACCCTGAGTACTGAGCACCCTGAGTACTGAGCACTGAGCACCGAGCACCCCGAGCACTGAGCACCCAGCACCCTGAGCACTCAGCACCCAGCACCCCGAGCACTGAGCACCCAGGACCCTGAGCACTGAGCACCCAGCACCCTGAGCACGGAGCACCCCGAGGACTGAGCACCCAGGACCCTGAGCACTGAGCACCCAGCACCTTGAGTACTGAGCACCGAGCACCCCGAGCACTAAGCACCCAGCACCCTGAGTACTGAGCACCCAGCAACCTGAGCACTGAGCACAGAGCACCCTGAGCACTGAGCAGCCAGCACCCCGAGCACGGAGCACCCAGCACGCTGAGTACTGAGCACCCAACACCCAGAGTACTGAGCACCCAGCACCCTGAGCACTGAGCACCCAGCACCCCGAGTACTGAGCACCCAGCACCCTGAGTACTGAGCACCCAGCACCCTGAGCACTGAGCACCCGGAGGACTGAGCACCCAGCACCCTGAGCTCTGAGCACCGATCACCCTGAGCACTGAGCACCCAGCACCCCGAGCACTGAGCACCCAGCACCCTGAGCACTGAGCACCCAGCACCCCGAGTACTGAACACCCAGCACCCTGAGTACTGAGCACCCAGCACCCTGAGCACTGAGCACCCGGAGGACTGAGCACCCAGCACCCTGAGCACTGAGCACCGATCACCCTGAGCACTGAGCACCCGGAGGACTGAGCACCCAGCACCCTGAGTACTGAGCACCCAGCACCCCGAGTACTGAGCACCCAGCACCCTGAGTACTGAGCACCCAGCACCCCGAGCACTGAGCACCCAACACTCTGAGCACTGAGCACCCAGCACGCTGAGTACTGAGCACCGATCACCCTGAGCACTGAGCACCTAGGACCCCGAGCACTGAGCACCCAGCACCCTGAGTACAGAGCACCCAGCACCCCGTGTACTGAGCACCCAGCACCCCGAGCACTGAGCACCCAGCACCCTGAGTACTGAGCACCGATCACCATGAGCACTGAGCACCCAGCACCCTGAGTACTGAGCACCCAGCAGCCTGAGCACTGAGCACCCAGCACCCTGAGCACTGAGCACCCAGCACCCTGAGTACTGAGCACCCAGCACCCTGAGTACTGAGTACCCAGCACCCTGAGCACTGAGCACCCAGCACCCTGAGTACTGAGCACCGAGCACCCTGAGTACTGAGCACCCAGCACCCTTAGTACTGAGCACCCAGCACCCTGAGCACTGAGCACCCAGCACCCTGAGTACTGAGCACCCAGCACCACCCTCAGCACTGAGCACCCAGCACCCCGAGCACTGAGCACCCAGCACCCTGAGCACTGAGCACCCAGCACCCTGAGTACTGAGCACCCAGCACCCCGAGTACTGAGCACCCGGAGGACTGAGTACCCAGCACCCTGAGCACTGAGCACCCAGCACCCCGAGCACTGAGCACCCAGCACCCTGAGCACTGAGCACCCAGCACCCTGAGCACTGAGCACCCAGCACCCTGTGTACTGAGCGCCCAGCACCCTGAGCACTGAGCACCCGGAGGACTGAGCACCCAGCACCCTGAGCACTGAGCACCGATCACCCTGAGCACTGAGCACCCAGCACCCCGAGCACTGAGCACCCAGCACCCTGAGCACTGAGCACGTAGCACCCCGAGTACTGAACACCCAGCACCCTGAGTACTGAGCACCCAGCAGCCTGAGCACTGAGCACCCGGAGGACTGAGCACCCAGCACCCTGAGCACTGAGCACCGATCACCCTGAGCACTGAGCACCCAGCACCCCGAGTACTGAGCACCCAGCACCCTGAGTACTGAGCACCCAGCACCCTGAGCACTGAGCACCCGGAGGACTGAGCACCCAGCACCCTGAGTACTGAGCACCCAGCACCCCGAGTACTGAGCACCCAGCACCCTGAGTACTGAGCACCCAGCACCCCGAGCACTGAGCACCCAGCACCCTGAGTACTGAGCACCCTGAGTACTGAGCACTGAGCACCGAGCACCCTGAGTACTGAGCACCCTGAGGACTGAGCACCCAGCACCCTGAGCACTGAGCACCCAGCACCCTGAGTACTGAGCACAGATCACCCTGATCACTGAGCACCCAGCACCCCGAGCACTGAGCACCCAGCACCCTGAGTACTGAGCACCCAGCACCCTGAGTACAGAGCACCCAGCACCCCGTGTACTGAGCACCCAGCACCCCGAGCACTGAGCACCCAGCACCCTGAGTACTGAGCACCGATCACCATGAGCACTGAGCACCCAGCACCCTGAGTACTGAGCACCCAGCAGCCTGAGCACTGAGCACCCAGCACCCTTAGTACTGAGCACCCAGCACCCTGAGCACTGAGCACCCAGCACCCTGAGTACTGAGCACCCAGCACCACCCTCAGCACTGAGCACCCAGCACCCCGAGCACTGAGCACCCAGCACCCTGAGCACTGAGCACCCAGCACCATGAGTACTGAGCACCCAGCACCCCGAGTACTGAGCACCGAGCACCTCGAGCACTGAGCACCCAGCACCCTGAGTACTGAGCACCCAGCACCCTGAGTACTGAGCACTGAGCACCCCGAGTACTGAGCACCCAGCACCCGGAGCACTGAGCAGCCACCAACCTGAGTACTGAGAACAGATCACCCTGAGTACTGAGCACCCAGCACCCTGAGTACTGAGCCCCCAGCACCCTGAGTACTGAGCACCCAGCACCCCGAGCACTGAGCATCCAGCACCCCGAGAATGAGCACCCAGCACCCTGAGTACTGAGAACCGAGCACCCTGAGTACTGAGCACCCAGCACCCTGAGTACTGAGCCCCTAGAACCCTGAGAATGAGCACGCAGCACCATGAATACTGAGCACCCAGCACCCTGAGTACTGAGCACTAAGCACCCAGAGCACTGAGAACCCAGCACCCCGAGCACGGAGCACCCAGGACCCCGAGCACTGAGAACTGAGCACCCAGCACCCTGAGTACTGAGCACCGAGCTCCCCGAGCACTGAGCACCCTGAGTACTGAGCACCCAGCACCCCGATCACTGAGCACCCAGCACCCTGAGCACGGAGCACCCCGAGGACTGAGCTCCCAGCACCCTGAGCACTGAGCACCCAGCACCCTGAGTACTGAGCACCCAACACCCAGAGTACTGAGCACCCAGCACCCAGAGCACTGAGCACCCAGCACCCCGAGTACTGAGCACCCAGCACCCTGAGTACTGAGCACCCAGCACCCTGAGCACTGAGCACCCGGAGGACTGAACACCCAGCACCCTGAGCACTGAGCACCGATCACCCTGAGCACTGAGCACCCAGCACCCCGAGCACTGAGCACCCAGCACCCTGAGCACTGAGCACCCAGCACCCCGAGTACTGAGCACCCAGCACCCCGAGCACTGAGCACCCATCACCCTGAGTACTGAGCACCGATCACCATGAGCACTGAGCACCCAGCACCCTGAGTACTGAGCACCCAGCACCCTGAGTACTGAGCACCGATCACCATGAGCACTGAGCACCCCGAGTACTGAGCACCCAGCACCCTGAGTACTGAGCACTCAGCACACTTAGTACTGAGCACCCAGCACCCTGAGTACTGAGCACCCAGCACCACCCTCAGCACTGAGCACCCAGCACCCCGAGCACTGAGCACCCAGCACCCTGAGCACTGAGCACCCAGCACCCCGAGTACTGAGCACCCAGCACCGCGAGTACTGAGCACCGAGCACCCCGAGCACTGAGCACCCAGCACCCTGAGCACTGAGCACCCAGCACCCCGAGCACTGAGCACCCAGCACCCTGAGTACTGAGAACCGAGCACCCTGAGTACTGAGCACCAAGCACCCTGAGTACTGAGCCCCTAGCACCCTGAGAATGAGCACCCAGCACCATGAGTACTGAGCACCCAGCACCCTGAGTACTGAGCACTAAGCACCCAGAGCACTGAGCACCCAGCACCCCGAGCACGGAGCACCCAGGACCCCGAGCACTGAGAACTGAGCACCCAGCACCCTGAGTACTGAGCACCGATCACCATGAGCACTGAGCACCCAGCACCCTGAGTACTGAGCACCCAGCAGCCTGAGCACTGAGCACCCAGCACCCTGAGCACTGAGCACCCAGCACCCTGAGTACTGAGCACCCAGCACCCTGAGTACTGAGTACCCAGCACACTGAGCACTGAGCACCCAGCACCCTGAGTACTGAGCACCGAGCACCCTGAGTACTGAGCACCCAGCATCCTTAGTACTGAGCACCCAGCACCCTGAGCACTGAGCACCCAGCACCCTGAGTACTGAGCACCCAGTACCACCCTCAGCACTGAGCACCCAGCACCCCGAGCACTGAGCACCCAGCACCCTGAGCACTGAGCACCCAGCACCCTGAGTACTGAGCACCCAGCACCCCGAGTACTGAGCACCGAGCACCTCGAGCACTGAGCACCCAGCACCCTGAGTACTGAGCACCCAGCACACTGAGTACTGAGCACTGAGCACCCCGAGTACTGAGCACCCAGCACCCCGAGCACTGAGCAGCCACCAACCTGAGTACTGAGAACAGATCACCCTGAGTACTGAGCACCCAGCACCCTGAGTACTGAGCCCCCAGCACCCTGAGTACTGAGCACCCAGCACCCCGAGCACTGAGCACCCAGCACCCCGAGAATGAGCACCCAGCACCCTGAGTACTGAGAACCGAGCACCCTGAGTACTGAGCACCCAGCACCCTGAGTACTGAGCCCCTAGAACCCTGAGAATGAGCACGCAGCACCATGAATACTGAGCACCCAGCACCCTGAGTACTGAGCACTAAGCACCCAGAGCACTGAGAACCCAGCACCCCGAGCACGGAGCACCCAGGACCCCGAGCACTGAGAACTGAGCACCCAGCACCCTGAGTACTGAGCACCGAGCTCCCCGAGCACTGAGCACCCTGAGTACTGAGCACCCAGCACCCCGATCACTGAGCACCCAGCACCCTGAGCACTGAGCACCCAGCACCCTGAGCACTGAGCACCCAGCACCCTGAGTACTGAGCACCCAGCATGCTGAGTACTGAGCACCCAGCACCCCGAGCATTGAGCAACCAGCACCCTGAGTACTGAGCACTGAGCACCCAGCACCCCGAGCACTGAGCACCCAGCACCCTGAGCACTGAGCACCCAGCACCCTGAGCACGGAGCACCCCGAGGACTTAGCACCCAGCACCCTGAGCACTGAGCACCCAGCACCTTGAGTACTGAGCACCGAGCACCCCGAGCACTAAGCACCCAGCACCCTGAGTACTGAGCACCCAGCACCCTGAGCACTGAGCACATAGCACCCTGAGCACTGAGCAGCCAGCACCCCGAGCACGGAGCACCCAGCACCCTGAGTACTGAGCACCCAGCACCCCGAGCACTGAGCACCCAGCACCCTGTGTACTGAGCACTGAGCACCCTGAGTACTAAGCACCCAGCACCCTGAGTACTGAGCACCCGGGACCCTGAGCACTGAGCACCGAGCACCCCGAGCACTGAGCACCCAGCACCCTGAGCACTCAGCACCCAGCACCCCGAGCACTGAGCACCCAGGACCCTGAGCACTGAGCACCCAGCACCCTGAGCACGGAGCACCCCGAGGACTGAGCACCCAGCACCCTGAGCACTGAGCACCCAGCACCTTGAGTACTGAGCACCGAGCACCCCGAGCACTAAGCACCCAGCACCCAGAGTACTGAGCACCCAGCACCCTGAGCACTGAGCACAGAGCACCCTGAGCACTGAGCAGCCAGCACCCCGAGCACGGAGCACCCAGCACGCTGAGTACTGAGCACCCAACAACCAGAGTACTGAGCACCCAGCACCCTGAGCACTGAGCACCCAGCACCCCGAGTACTGACCACCCAGCACCCTGAGTACTGAGCACCCAGCACCCTGAGCACTGAGCACCCAGAGGACTGAGCACCCAGCACCCTGAGCACTGAGCACCGATCACCCTGAGCACTGAGCACCCAGCACCCGAGCACTGAGCACCCAGCACCCTGAGCACTGAGCACCCAGCACCCCGAGTACTGAGCACCCAGCACCCTGAGTACTGAGCACCCAGCACCCTGAGCACTGAGCACCCGGAGGACTGAGCACCCAGCACCCTGAGCACTGAGCACCGATCACCCTGAGCACTGAGCACCCAGCACCCCGAGTACTGAGCACCCAGCACCCTGAGTACTGAGCACGCAGCACCCTGAGCACTGAGCACCCGGAGGACTGAGCACCCAGCACCCTGAGTACTGAGCACCCAGCACCCCGAGTACTGAGCACCCAGCACCCTGAGTACTGAGCACCCAGCACCCCGAGCACTGAGCACCTAGCACCCTGAGTACTGAGCACCCTGAGTACTGAGCACTGAGCACCGAGAACCCTGAGTACTGAGCACCCTGAGGACTGAGCACCCAGCACCCTGAGCACTGAGCACCCAGCACCCTGAGTACTGAGCACAGATCACCCTGATCACTGAGCACCCAGCACCCCGAGCACTGAGCACCCAGCACCCTGAGTACTGAGCACCCAGCACCCTGAGCACTGAGCACCAAGCACCCTGAGTACTGAACACCCAGCACCCTGAGCACTGAGTACTGAACCCCCAGCACCCTGAGCACTGAGCACTGAGCACCAAGCACCCTGAGTACTGAACACCCAGCACCCTGAGCACTGAGCACCCAGCACCCCGAGCACTGAGCACCCAGCACCCTGAGCACCCAGCACCCTGAGGACTGAGCACCCTGAGCACTGAGCACCCTGAGCACTGAGCACTGAGCACCCAGCACCCTGAGTACTGAGCACCCAACACTCTGAGCACTGAGCACCCAGCACGCTGAGTACTGAGCACCGATCACCCTGAGCACTGAGCACCTAGGACCCCGAGCACTGAGCACCCAGCACCCTGAGTACAGAGCACCCAGCATCCCGTGTACTGAGCACCCAGCACCCCGAGCACTGAGCACCCAGCACCCTGAGTACTGAGCACTGATCACCATGAGCACTGAGCACCCAGCACCCTGAGTACTGAGCACCCAGCAGCCTGAGCACTGAGCACCCAGCTCCCTGAGCACTGAGCACCCAGCACCCTGAGTACTGAGCACCCAGCACCCTGAGTACTGAGTACCCAGCACCTTGAGCACTGAGCACCCAGCACCCTGAGTACTGAGCACCGAGCACCCTGAGTACTGAGCACCCAGCACCCTTAGTACTGAGCACCCAGCACCCTGAGCACTGAGCACCCAGCACCCTGAGCACGGAGCACCCCGAGGACTGAGCACCCAGCACCCTGAGCACTGAGCACCCAGCACCTTGAGTACTGAGCACCGAGCACCCCGAGCACTAAGCACCCAGCACCCTGAGTACTGAGCACCCAGCACCCTGAGCACTGAGCACAGAGCACCCTGAGCACTGAGCAGCCAGCACCCCGAGCACGGAGCACCCAGCACGCTGAGTACTGAGCACCCAACACCCAGAGTACGGAGCACCCAGCACCCTGAGCACTGAGCACCCAGCACCCCGATCACTGAGCACCCAGCACCCTGAGCACTGAGCACCCAGCACCCTGAGCACTGAGCACCCAGCACCCTGAGTACTGAGCACCCAGCATGCTGAGTACTGAGCACCCAGCACCCCGAGCATTGAGCAACCAGCACCCTGAGTACTGAGCACTGAGCACCCAGCACCCCGAGCACTGAGCACCCAGCACCCTGAGCACTGAGCACCCAGCACCCTGAGCACGGAGCACCCCGAGGACTTAGCACCCAGCACCCTGAGCACTGAGCACCCAGCACCTTGAGTACTGAGCACCGAGCACCCCGAGCACTAAGCACCCAGCACCCTGAGTACTGAGCACCCAGCACCCCAAGCACTGAGCACCCTGAGTACTGAGCACCCAGCACCCTGATTAATGAGCACCCAGCACCCCGAGCACTGAGCACCCAGCACCCTGAGTACTGAGCACCCAGCACCCTGAGTACTGAGCACCCAGCACCCTGAGTACTGAGCACTCAGCACCCTGAGTACTGAGCACCCTGAGTTCTGAGCACCCAGCACCGTGAGCACTGAGCACCCAGCACCTTGAGTACTGAGCACCGAGCACCCCGAGCACTGAGCAAACAGCACCCTGAGTACTGAGCACCCAGCACCCCGAGCACTGAGCACCCAGCACCCTGAGTACTGAGCACCCAGCACCCTGAGTACTGAGCACTGAGCACCCTGAGCACTGAGCACCCAAAACCCCGAGCACTGAGCACCCAGCACCCTGAGTACTGAGCACCCAGTGTACTGAGTACCGAGCACCCAGCACCCTGAGTACTGAGCACCCAGCACCCTGAACACTGAGCACCCAGCACCCTGAGTACTGAGCACCGAGCACCCTGAGTACTGAGCACCCAGCACCCCGAGCACTGAGCACCCAGCACACCGAGCACTCAGCACCCAGCACCCCGTACACTGAGCACCCAGCACACCGAGCACTGAGCACCCAGCACCCTGAGTACTGAGCACAGATCACCCTGATCACTGAGCACCCAGCACCCCGAGCACTGAGCACCCAGCACCCTGAGTACTGAGCACCCAGCACCCTGAGTACAGAGCACCCAGCACCCCGTGTACTGAGCACCCAGCACCCCGAGCACTGAGCACCCAGCACCCTGAGTACTGAGCACCGATCACCATGAGCACTGAGCACCCAGCACCCTGAGTACTGAGCACCCAGCAGCCTGAGCACTGAGCACCCAGCACCCTTAGTACTGAGCACCCAGCACCCTGAGCACTGAGCACCCAGCACCCTGAGTACTGAGCACCCAGCACCACCCTCAGCACTGAGCACCCAGCACCCCGAGCACTGAGCACCCAGCACCCTGAGCACTGAGCACCCAGCACCATGAGTACTGAGCACCCAGCACCCCGAGTACTGAGCACCGAGCACCTCGAGCACTGAGCACCCAGCACCCTGAGTACTGAGCACCCAGCACCCTGAGTACTGAGCACTGAGCACCCCGAATACTGAGCACCCAGCACCCGGAGCACTGAGCAGCCACCAACCTGAGTACTGAGAACAGATCACCCTGAGTACTGAGCACCCAGCACCCTGAGTACTGAGCCCCCAGCACCCTGAGTACTGAGCACCCAGCACCCCGAGCACTGAGCATCCAGCACCCCGAGAATGAGCACCCAGCACCCTGAGTACTGAGAACCGAGCACCCTGAGTACTGAGCACCCAGCACCCTGAGTACTGAGCCCCTAGAACCCTGAGAATGAGCACGCAGCACCATGAATACTGAGCACCCAGCACCCTGAGTACTGAGCACTAAGCACC
Source organism: Microtus oregoni (assembly GCF_018167655.1). NCBI lineage: Eukaryota > Metazoa > Chordata > Mammalia > Rodentia > Cricetidae > Microtus > Microtus oregoni. The sequence goes on from NW_024543353.1 coordinate 204,532, forward strand.
CAGAGCACTGAGAACCCAGCACCCCGAGCACGGAGCACCCAGGACCCCGAGCACTGAGAACTGAGCACCCAGCACCCTGAGTACTGAGCACCGAGCTCCCCGAGCACTGAGCACCCTGAGTACTGAGCACCCAGCACCCCGATCACTGAGCACCCAGCACCCTGAGCACGGAGCACCCCGAGGACTGAGCTCCCAGCACCCTGAGCACTGAGCACCCAGCACCCTGAGTACTGAGCACCCAACACCCAGAGTACTGAGCACCCAGCACCCAGAGCACTGAGCACCCAGCACCCCGAGTACTGAGCACCCAGCACCCTGAGTACTGAGCACCCAGCACCCTGAGCACTGAGCACCCGGAGGACTGAACACCCAGCACCCTGAGCACTGAGCACCGATCACCCTGAGCACTGAGCACCCAGCACCCCGAGCACTGAGCACCCAGCACCCTGAGCACTGAGCACCCAGCACCCCGAGTACTGAGCACCCAGCACCCCGAGCACTGAGCACCCATCACCCTGAGTACTGAGCACCGATCACCATGAGCACTGAGCACCCAGCACCCTGAGTACTGAGCACCCAGCACCCTGAGTACTGAGCACCGATCACCATGAGCACTGAGCACCCCGAGTACTGAGCACCCAGCACCCTGAGTACTGAGCACTCAGCACACTTAGTACTGAGCACCCAGCACCCTGAGTACTGAGCACCCAGCACCACCCTCAGCACTGAGCACCCAGCACCCCGAGCACTGAGCACCCAGCACCCTGAGCACTGAGCACCCAGCACCCCGAGTACTGAGCACCCAGCACCGCGAGTACTGAGCACCGAGCACCCCGAGCACTGAGCACCCAGCACCCTGAGCACTGAGCACCCAGCACCCCGAGCACTGAGCACCCAGCACCCTGAGTACTGAGAACCGAGCACCCTGAGTACTGAGCACCAAGCACCCTGAGTACTGAGCCCCTAGCACCCTGAGAATGAGCACCCAGCACCATGAGTACTGAGCACCCAGCACCCTGAGTACTGAGCACTAAGCACCCAGAGCACTGAGCACCCAGCACCCCGAGCACGGAGCACCCAGGACCCCGAGCACTGAGAACTGAGCACCCAGCACCCTGAGTACTGAGCACCGATCACCATGAGCACTGAGCACCCAGCACCCTGAGTACTGAGCACCCAGCAGCCTGAGCACTGAGCACCCAGCACCCTGAGCACTGAGCACCCAGCACCCTGAGTACTGAGCACCCAGCACCCTGAGTACTGAGTACCCAGCACACTGAGCACTGAGCACCCAGCACCCTGAGTACTGAGCACCGAGCACCCTGAGTACTGAGCACCCAGCATCCTTAGTACTGAGCACCCAGCACCCTGAGCACTGAGCACCCAGCACCCTGAGTACTGAGCACCCAGTACCACCCTCAGCACTGAGCACCCAGCACCCCGAGCACTGAGCACCCAGCACCCTGAGCACTGAGCACCCAGCACCCTGAGTACTGAGCACCCAGCACCCCGAGTACTGAGCACCGAGCACCTCGAGCACTGAGCACCCAGCACCCTGAGTACTGAGCACCCAGCACACTGAGTACTGAGCACTGAGCACCCCGAGTACTGAGCACCCAGCACCCCGAGCACTGAGCAGCCACCAACCTGAGTACTGAGAACAGATCACCCTGAGTACTGAGCACCCAGCACCCTGAGTACTGAGCCCCCAGCACCCTGAGTACTGAGCACCCAGCACCCCGAGCACTGAGCACCCAGCACCCCGAGAATGAGCACCCAGCACCCTGAGTACTGAGAACCGAGCACCCTGAGTACTGAGCACCCAGCACCCTGAGTACTGAGCCCCTAGAACCCTGAGAATGAGCACGCAGCACCATGAATACTGAGCACCCAGCACCCTGAGTACTGAGCACTAAGCACCCAGAGCACTGAGAACCCAGCACCCCGAGCACGGAGCACCCAGGACCCCGAGCACTGAGAACTGAGCACCCAGCACCCTGAGTACTGAGCACCGAGCTCCCCTAGCACTGAGCACCCTGAGTACTGAGCACCCAGCACCCCGATCACTGAGCACCCAGCACCCTGAGCACTGAGCACCCAGCACCCTGAGCACTGAGCACCCAGCACCCTGAGTACTGAGCACCCAGCATGCTGAGTACTGAGCACCCAGCACCCCGAGCATTGAGCAACCAGCACCCTGAGTACTGAGCACTGAGCACCCAGCACCCCGAGCACTGAGCACCCAGCACCCTGAGCACTGAGCACCCAGCACCCTGAGCACGGAGCACCCCGAGGACTTAGCACCCAGCACCCTGAGCACTGAGCACCCAGCACCTTGAGTACTGAGCACCGAGCACCCCGAGCACTAAGCACCCAGCACCCTGAGTACTGAGCACCCAGCACCCTGAGCACTGAGCACATAGCACCCTGAGCACTGAGCAGCCAGCACCCCGAGCACGGAGCACCCAGCACCCTGAGTACTGAGCACCCAGCACCCCGAGCACTGAGCACCCAGCACCCTGTGTACTGAGCACTGAGCACCCTGAGTACTAAGCACCCAGCACCCTGAGTACTGAGCACCCGGGACCCTGAGCACTGAGCACCGAGCACCCCGAGCACTGAGCACCCAGCACCCTGAGCACTCAGCACCCAGCACCCCGAGCACTGAGCACCCAGGACCCTGAGCACTGAGCACCCAGCACCCTGAGCACGGAGCACCCCGAGGACTGAGCACCCAGCACCCTGAGCACTGAGCACCCAGCACCTTGAGTACTGAGCACCGAGCACCCCGAGCACTAAGCACCCAGCACCCAGAGTACTGAGCACCCAGCACCCTGAGCACTGAGCACAGAGCACCCTGTGCACTGAGCAGCCAGCACCCCGAGCACGGAGCACCCAGCACGCTGAGTACTGAGCACCCAACAACCAGAGTACTGAGCACCCAGCACCCTGAGCACTGAGCACCCAGCACCCCGAGTACTGACCACCCAGCACCCTGAGTACTGAGCACCCAGCACCCTGAGCACTGAGCACCCAGAGGACTGAGCACCCAGCACCCTGAGCACTGAGCACCGATCACCCTGAGCACTGAGCACCCAGCACCCGAGCACTGAGCACCCAGCACCCTGAGCACTGAGCACCCAGCACCCCGAGTACTGAGCACCCAGCACCCTGAGTACTGAGCACCCAGCACCCTGAGCACTGAGCACCCGGAGGACTGAGCACCCAGCACCCTGAGCACTGAGCACCGATCACCCTGAGCACTGAGCACCCAGCACCCCGAGTACTGAGCACCCAGCACCCTGAGTACTGAGCACGCAGCACCCTGAGCACTGAGCACCCGGAGGACTGAGCACCCAGCACCCTGAGTACTGAGCACCCAGCACCCCGAGTACTGAGCACCCAGCACCCTGAGTACTGAGCACCCAGCACCCCGAGCACTGAGCACCCAGCACCCTGAGTACTGAGCACCCTGAGTACTGAGCACTGAGCACCGAGAACCCTGAGTACTGAGCACCCTGAGGACTGAGCACCCAGCACCCTGAGCACTGAGCACCCAGCACCCTGAGTACTGAGCACAGATCACCCTGATCACTGAGCACCCAGCACCCCGAGCACTGAGCACCCAGCACCCTGAGTACTGAGCACCCAGCACCCTGAGCACTGAGCACCAAGCACCCTGAGTACTGAACACCCAGCACCCTGAGCACTGAGTACTGAACCCCCAGCACCCTGAGCACTGAGCACTGAGCACCAAGCACCCTGAGTACTGAACACCCAGCACCCTGAGCACTGAGCACCCAGCACCCCGAGCACTGAGCACCCAGCACCCTGAGCACCCAGCACCCTGAGGACTGAGCACCCTGAGCACTGAACACCCTGAGCACTGAGCACTGAGCACCCAGCACCCTGAGTACTGAGCACCCAACACTCTGAGCACTGAGCACCCAGCACGCTGAGTACTGAGCACCGATCACCCTGAGCACTGAGCACCTAGGACCCCGAGCACTGAGCACCCAGCACCCTGAGTACAGAGCACCCAGCATCCCGTGTACTGAGCACCCAGCACCCCGAGCACTGAGCACCCAGCACCCTGAGTACTGAGCACTGATCACCATGAGCACTGAGCACCCAGCACCCTGAGTACTGAGCACCCAGCAGCCTGAGCACTGAGCACCCAGCTCCCTGAGCACTGAGCACCCAGCACCCTGAGTACTGAGCACCCAGCACCCTGAGTACTGAGTACCCAGCACCTTGAGCACTGAGCACCCAGCACCCTGAGTACTGAGCACCGAGCACCCTGAGTACTGAGCACCCAGCACCCTTAGTACTGAGCACCCAGCACCCTGAGCACTGAGCACCCAGCACCCTGAGCACGGAGCACCCCGAGGACTGAGCACCCAGCACCCTGAGCACTGAGCACCCAGCACCTTGAGTACTGAGCACCGAGCACCCCGAGCACTAAGCACCCAGCACCCTGAGTACTGAGCACCCAGCACCCTGAGCACTGAGCACAGAGCACCCTGAGCACTGAGCAGCCAGCACCCCGAGCACGGAGCACCCAGCACGCTGAGTACTGAGCACCCAACACCCAGAGTACGGAGCACCCAGCACCCTGAGCACTGAGCACCCAGCACCCCGATCACTGAGCACCCAGCACCCTGAGCACTGAGCACCCAGCACCCTGAGCACTGAGCACCCAGCACCCTGAGTACTGAGCACCCAGCATGCTGAGTACTGAGCACCCAGCACACCGAGCATTGAGCAACCAGGACCCTGAGTACTGAGCACTGAGCACCCAGCACCCCGAGCACTGAGCACCCAGCACCCTGAGCACTGAGCACCCAGCACCCTGAGCACGGAGCACCCCGAGGACTTAGCACCCAGCACCCTGAGCACTGAGCACCCAGCACCTTGAGTACTGAGCACCGAGCACCCCGAGCACTAAGCACCCAGCACCCTGAGTACTGAGCACCCAGCACCCCAAGCACTGAGCACCCTGAGTACTGAGCACCCAGCACCCTGATTAATGAGCACCCAGCACCCCGAGCACTGAGCACCCAGCACCCTGAGTACTGAGCACCCAGCACCCTGAGTACTGAGCACCCAGCACCCTGAGTACTGAGCACTCAGCACCCTGAGTACTGAGCACCCTGAGTTCTGAGCACCCAGCACCGTGAGCACTGAGCACCCAGCACCTTGAGTACTGAGCACCGAGCACCCCGAGCACTGAGCAAACAGCACCCTGAGTACTGAGCACCCAGCACCCCGAGCACTGAGCACCCAGCACCCTGAGTACTGAGCACCCAGCACCCTGAGTACTGAGCACTGAGCACCCTGAGCACTGAGCACCCAAAACCCCGAGCACTGAGCACCCAGCACCCTGAGTACTGAGCACCCAGTGTACTGAGTACCGAGCACCCAGCACCCTGAGTACTGAGCACCCAGCACCCTGAACACTGAGCACCCAGCACCCTGAGTACTGAGCACCGAGCACCCTGAGTACTGAGCACCCAGCACCCCGAGCACTGAGCACCCAGCACACCGAGCACTCAGCACCCAGCACCCCGTACACTGAGCACCCAGCACACCGAGCACTGAGCACCCAGCACCCCGAGCACCGAGCACCGAGCACCCTGAGCACTGAGCACCCAGCACCCTGAGCACTGAGCACCGAGCACCCTGAGCACTGAGCACCCAGCACCCTGAGTACTGAGCACCCAGCACCCTGAGTACTGAGCACCCAGCACCCTGAGCACTGAGCACCGAGCACCCTGAGCACTGAGCACCCAGCACCCTGAGTACTGAGCACCCAGCACCCTGAGCACTGAGCACCGAGCACCCTGAGTACTGAGCACCCAGCACCCCGAGCACCGAGCACCATGAGTACTAAGAACCGAGCACCCTGAGCACTGAGCACCGAGCACCCTGAGCACTGAGCACCCAGCTCCCTGAGTACTGAGCACCCAGCACCCTGAGCACTGAGCACCGAGCACCCTGAGCACTGAGCACCCAGCACCCTGAGGACTGAGTACCCAGCACCCCGAGCACTGAGCACCCAGCACCCTGAGCACTGAGCACCCTGAGTACTGAGCACTGAGCACCCTGAGTACTGAGCACCCAGCACCCTGAGTATTGAGCACCCAGCAACCTGAGCACTGAGCACCGAGCACCCTGAGCACTGAGCACCCAGCACCCTGAGCACTGAGCAGCCAGCACCCTGAGCACTGAGCACCCAGCACCCTGAGTACTGAGCACCCTGAGTACTGAGCACACAGCACCGTGAGCACTGAGCACCCAGCACCCCGAGCACTGAGCACCCAGCACCCTGAGCACTGAGCACCCTGAGTACTGAGCACTGAGCACCCTGAGTACTGAGCACTGAGCACCCTGAGTACTGAGCACCCAGCACCCTGAGTACTGAGAACCCAGCACCCTGAGCAATGAGCACCCTGAGTACTGAGCACCCAGCAGCCTGAGCACTGAGCACCGAGCACCCCGAGCACTGAGCACCCAGCACCCTGAGTACTGAGCACACATCACCGTGAGCACTGAGGACCCAGCACCCCGAGCACTGAGCACCCAGCACCCTGAGCACTGAGCACCCTGAGTACTGAGCACTGAGCACCCTGAGAACTGAGCACTGAGCACCCTGAGTACTGAGCACCCAGCACCCTGAGTACTGAGAACCCAGCACCCTGAGCAATGAGCACCCTGAGTACTGAGCAACCAGCACCCTGAGTACTAAGCACCGAGCACCCTGAGTACTGAGCACCCAGTACCCTGAGCACTGAGCACCCAGCACCCGGAGCACTGAGCACACAGAACCCTGAGTACTGAGCACCGAGCACCCCGAGCACTGAGCACCCAGCACCCTGAGCACTGAGCACCCAGCACCCCGAGCACTGAGCACCCAGCACCCGGAGCACTGAGCACCCAGCACCCCGTGCAATGAGCACCCAGCACCCTGAGTACTGAGCACCCAGCACCCCGAGTACTGAGCACCCAGCAACCTGAGCACCGAGCACCCAGCACCCCGAGCACTGAGCACCCAGCATCCTTAGCACTGAGCACCCAGCACCCTGAGTACTGAGCACTGAGCACCCCGAGTACTGAGTACCCAGCACCCCGAGCACTGAGCACCGAGCACCCCGAGCACTGAGCACCCAGCACCCCGAGCACTGAGCACCCAGCATCCCGAGCACTGAGCACCCAGCACCCCAAGCACTGAGCACACTGAGTACTGAGCACCCAGCACCCTGATTAATGAGCACCCAGCACCCCGACCACTGAGCACCCAGCACCCTGAGTACTGAGCACCCAGCACCCTGAGTACTGAGCACCCAGCACCCTGAGTACTGAGCACTCAGCACCCTGAGTACTGAGCACCCTGAGTTCTGAGCACCCAGCACCGTGAGCACTGAGCACCCAGCACCTTGAGTACTGAGCACCGAGCACCCCGAGCACTGAGCAAACAGCACCCTGAGTACTGAGCACCCAGCACCCCGAGCACTGGGCACCCAGCACCCTGAGTACTGAGCACCCAGCACCCTGAGTACTGAGCACTGAGCACCCTGAGCACTGAGCACCCAAAACCCCGAGCACTGAGCACCCAGCACCCTGAGTACTGAGCACCCAGCATCCTGAGTACTGAGCTCTCAGCACCCTGAGTACTGAGCACCGAGCTCCCCGAGCACTGAGCACCCAGCACCCTGAGCACTTAGCACCCTGAGGACTGAGCACCCAGCACCCTGAGTACTGAGCACCCAGCACCCTGAGTACTGAGCACCCAGCATGATGATTACTGAGCACCCTGAGTACTGAGCACCCAGCACCCTGAGCACTGAGCACCCAGCACCCTGAGTACTGTGCAACCTGAGTACTGAGCACCCAGCAACCTGAGTACTTAGCACCCAGCACCTGAGCACTGAGCACCCAGCACCCTGAGTACTGAGCACCGAGCACTCCGAGTACTGAGCACCCAGCACCCCGAGCACTGAGCACCCAGCACCCTGAGCACTGAGCACCCAACACCCCAAGCACTGAGCACCCAGCACACCGAGCACTGAGCACCCAGCACCCCGAGCACCGAGCACCATGAGTACTAAGAACCGAGCACCCTGAGCACTGAGCACCCAGCACCCTGAGCACTGAGCACAAAGCACCCTGAGTACTGAGCCCCTAGCACCCCGTGCACTGAGCACCCAGCACCCTGAGTACTGAGCACCCAGCACCCTGAGCACTGAGCACCGAGCACCCTGAGCACTGAGCACCCAGCACCCTGAGGACTGAGTACCCAGCACCCCGAGCACTGAGCACCCAGCACCCTGAGCACTGAGCACCCTGAGTACTGAGCACGGAGCACCCTGAGTACTGAGCACCCAGCACCCTGAGTATTGAGCACCCAGCAACCTGAGCACTGAGCACCGAGCACCCTGAGCACTGAGCACCCAGCACCCTGATCACTGAGCAGCCAGCACCCTGAGCACTGAGCACCCAGCACCCTGAGTACTGAGCACCCTGAGTACTGAGCACACAGCACCGTGAGCACTGAGCACCCAGCAACCCGAGCACTGAGCACCCAGCACCCTGAGCACTGAGCACCCTGAGTACTGAGCACTGAGCACCCTGAGTACTGAGCACTGAGCACCCTGAGTACTGAGCACCCAGCACCCTGAGTACTGAGAACCCAGCACCCTGAGCAATGAGCACCCTGAGTACTGAGCACCCAGCAGCCTGAGCACTGAGCACCGAGCACCCCGATCACTGAGCACCCAGCACCCTGAGTACTGAGCACACAGCACCGTGAGCACTGAGCACCCAGCACCCCGAGAACTGAGCACCCAGCACCCTGAGCACTGAGCACCCTGAGTACTGAGCACTGAGCACCCTGAGTACTGAGCACTGAGCACCCTGAGTACTGAGCACCCAGCACCCTGAGTACTGAGAACCCAGCACCCTGAGCAATGAGCACCCTGAGTACTGAGCACCCAGCACCCTGAGTACTAAGCACCGAGCACCCTGAGTACTGAGCACCCAGTACCCTGAGCACTGAGCACCCAGCACCCGGAGCACTGAGCACACAGAACCCTGAGTACTGAGCACCGAGCACCCCGAGCACTGAGCACCCAGCACCCTGAGCACTGAGCACCCAGCACCCCGAGCACTGAGCACCCAGCACCCGGAGCACTGAGCACCCAGCACCCCGAGCAATGAGCACACAGCACCCTGAGTACTGAGCACCCAGCACCCCGAGTACTGAGCACCCAGCAACCTGAGCACCGAGCACCCAGCACCCCGAGCACTGAGCACCCAGCACCCTGAGCACTGAGCACCCAGCACCCTGAGTACTGTGCAACCTGAGTACTGAGCACCCAGCAACCTGAGTACTTAGCACCCAGCACCTGAGCACTGAGCACCCAGCACCCTGAGTACTGAACACCGAGCACTCCGAGTACTGAGCACCCAGCACCCCGAGCACTGAGCACCCAGCACCCTGAGCACTGAGCACCCAACACCCCAAGCACTGAGCACCCAGCACACCGAGCACTGAGCACCCAGCACCCCGAGCACCGAGCACCATGAGTACTAAGAACCGAGCACCCTGAGCACTGAGCACCCAGCACCCTGAGCACTGAGCACAAAGCACCCTGAGTACTGAGCACTGAGCACCCCGAGTACTGAGCACCCAGCACCCCGAGCACTGAGCAGCCACCAACCTGAGTACTGAGAACAGATCACCCTGAGTACTGAGCACCCAGCACCCTGAGTACTGAGCCCCCAGCACCCTGAGTACTGAGCACCCAGCACCACCCTCAGCACTGAGCACCCAGCACCCCGAGCACTGAGCACCCAGCACCCTGAGCACTGAGCACCCAGCACCCCGAGTACTGAGCACCCAGCACCCCGAGTACTGAGCACCGAGCACCTCGAGCACTGAGCACCCAGCACCCTGAGTACTGAGCACCCAGCACCCTGAGTACTGAGCACTGAGCACCCCTAGTACTGAGCACCCAGCACCCCGAGCACTGAGCACCCAGCAACCTGAGTACTGAGAACAGATCACCCTGAGTACTGAGCACCCAGCACCCTGAGTACTGAGCACCCAGCACCCTGAGTACTGAGCACCCAGCACCCCGAGCACTGAGCACCCACCACCCCGAGAATGAGCACCCAGCACCCTGAGTACTGAGAACCGAGCACCCTGAGTACTGAGCACCCAGCACCTTGTGTACTGAGCCCCTAGCACCCTGAGAATGAGCACCCAGCACCATGAGTACTGAGCACCCAGCACCCTGAGTACTGAACACTAAGCACCCAGAGCACTGAGAACCCAGCACCCCGAGCACGGAGCACCCAGCACCCTGAGCACTGAGCACCCAGCACCCTGAGCACTGAGCACCCAGCACCCTGAGTACTGAGCACCCAGCACGCTGAGTACTGAGCACCCAGCACCCCGAGCACTGAGCACCCAGCACCCTGTGTACTGAGCACTGAGCACCCTGAGTACTAAGCACCCAGCACCCTGAGTACTGAGCACCCGGGACCCTGAGCACTGAGCACCGAGCACCCTGAGCACTGAGCACCCAGCACCCTGAGCACTCAGCACCCAGCACCCCGAGCACTGAGCACCCAGGACCCTGAGCACTGAGCACCCAGCACCCTGAGCACGGAGCACCCCGAGGACTGAGCACCCAGCACCCTGAGCACTGAGCACCCAGCACCTTGAGTACTGAGCACCGAGCACCCCGAGCACTAAGCACCCAGCACCCTGAGTACTGAGCACCCAGCACCCTGAGCACTGAGCACAGAGCACCCTGAGCACTGAGCAGCCAGCACCCCGAGCACGGAGCACCCAGCACGCTGAGTACTGAGCACCCAACACCCAGAGTACGGAGCACCCAGCACCCTGAGCACTGAGCACCCAGCACCCCGAGTACTGAGCACCCAGCACCCTGAGTACTGAGCACCCAGCACCCTGAGCACTGAGCACCCGGAGGACTGAGCACCCAGCACCCTGAGCACTGAGCACCGATCACCCTGAGCACTGACCACCCAGCACCCCGAGCAATGAGCACCCAGCACCCTGAGCACTGAGCACCCAGCACCCCGAGTACTGAGCACCCAGCACCCTGAGTACTGAGCACCCAGCACCGTGAGCACTGAGCACCCGGAGGACTGAGCACCCAGCACCCTGAGCACTGAGCACCGATCACCCTGAGCACTGAGCACCCAGCACCCCGAGTACTGAGCACCCAGCACCCTGAGTACTGAGCACCCAGCACCCTGAGCACTGAGCACCCCGAGTACTGAGCACCCAGCACCCCGAGCACTGAGCAGCCACCAACCTGAGTACTGAGAACAGATCACCCTGAGTACTGAGCACCCAGCACCCTGAGTACTGAGCCCCCAGCACCCTGAGTACTGAGCACCCAGCACCACCCTCAGCACTGAGCACCCAGCACCCCGAGCACTGAGCACCCAGCACCCTGAGCACTGAGCACCCAGCACCCCGAGTACTGAGCACCCAGCACCCCGAGTACTGAGCACCGAGCACCTCGAGCACTGAGCACCCAGCACCCTGAGTACTGAGCACCCAGCACCCTGAGTACTGAGCACTGAGCACCCCTAGTACTGAGCACCCAGCACCCCGAGCACTGAGCACCCAGCACCCTGAGCACTGAGCACCCAGCACCCTGAGTACTGAGCACCCAGCACGCTGAGTACTGAGCACCCAGCACCCCGAGCACTGAGCACCCAGCACCCTGTGTACTGAGCACTGAGCACCCTGAGTACTAAGCACCCAGCACCCTGAGTACTGAGCACCCGGGACCCTGAGCACTGAGCACCGAGCACCCCGAGCACTGAGCACCCAGCACCCTGAGCACTCAGCACCCAGCACCCCGAGCACTGAGCACCCAGGACCCTGAGCACTGAGCACACAGCACCCTGAGCACGGAGCACCCCGAGGACTGAGCACCCAGCACCCTGAGCACTGAGCACCCAGCACCTTGAGTACTGAGCACCGAGCACCCCGAGCACTAAGCACCCAGCACCCTGAGTACTGAGCACCCAGCACCCTGAGCACTGAGCACAGAGCACCCTGAGCACTGAGCAGCCAGCACCCCGAGCACGGAGCACCCAGCACGCTGAGTACTGAGCACCCAACACCCAGAGTACGGAGCACCCAGCACCCTGAGCACTGAGCACCCAGCACCCCGAGTAATGAGCACCCAGCACCCTGAGTACTGAGCACCCAGCACCCTGAGCACTGAGCACCCGGAGGACTGAGCACCCAGCACCCTGAGCACTGAGCACCGATCACCCTGAGCACTGACCACCCAGCACCCCGAGCAATGAGCACCCAGCACCCTGAGCACTGAGCACCCAGCACCCCGAGTACTGAGCACCCAGCACCCTGAGTACTGAGCACCCAGCAGCCTGAGCACTGAGCACCCGGAGGACTGAGCACCCAGCACCCTGAGCACTGAGCACCGATCACCCTGAGCACTGAGCACCCAGCACCCCGAGTACTGAGCACCCAGCACCCTGAGTACTGAGCACCCAGCACCCTGAGCACTGAGCACCCGGAGGACTGAGCACCCAGCACCCTGAGTACTGAGCACCCAGCACCCCGAGTACTGAGCACCCAGCACCCTGAGTACTGAGCACCCAGCACCCAGAGCACTGAGCACCCAGCACCCTGAGTACTGAGCACCCTGAGTACTGAGCACTGAGCACCGAGCACCCTGAGTACTGAGCACCCTGAGGACTGAGCATCCAGCACCCTGAGCACTGAGCACCCAGCACCCTGAGTACTGAGCACAGATCACCCTGATCACTGAGCACCCAGCACCCCGAGCACTGAGCACCCAGCACCCTGAGTACTGAGCACCCAGCACCCTGAGCACTGAGCACCAAGCACCCTGAGTACTGAACACCCAGCACCCTGAGCACTGAGCACTGAGCACCCAGCACCCTGAGCACTGAGCACTGAGCACCCAGCACCCCGAGCACTGAGCACCCAGCACCCTGAGCACCCAGCACCCTGAGCACTGAGCACCCTGAGCACTGAGCACCCTGAGCACTGAGCACTGAGCACCCAGCACCCTGAGTACTGAGCACCCAACACTCTGAGCACTGAGCACCCAGCACGCTGAGTACTGAGCACCGATCACCCTGAGCACTGAGCACCTAGGACCCCGAGCACTGAGCACCCAGCACCCTGAGTACAGAGCACCCAGCACCCCGTGTACTGAGCACCCAGCACCCCGAGCACTGAGCACCCAGCACCCTGAGTACTGAGCACCGATCACCATGAGCACTGAGCACCCAGCACCCTGAGTACTGAGCACCCAGCAGCCTGAGCACTGAGCACCCAGCACCCTGAGCACTGAGCACCCAGCACCCTGAGTACTGAGCACCCAGCACCCTGAGTACTGAGTACCCAGCACACTGAGCACTGAGCACCCAGCACCCTGAGTACTGAGCACCGAGCACCCTGAGTACTGAGCACCCAGCACCCTTAGTACTGAGCACCCAGCACCCTGAGCACTGAGCACCCAGCACCCTGAGTACTGAGCACCCAGTACCACCCTCAGCACTGAGCACCCAGCACCCCGAGCACTGAGCACCCAGCACCCTGAGCACTGAGCACCCAGCACCCTGAGTACTGAGCACCCAGCACCCCGAGTACTGAGCACCGAGCACCTCGAGCACTGAGCACCCAGCACCCTGAGTACTGAGCACCCAGCACCCTGAGTACTGAGCACTGAGCACCCCGAGTACTGAGCACCCAGCACCCCGAGCACTGAGCAGCCACCAACCTGAGTACTGAGAACAGATCACCCTGAGTACTGAGCACCCAGCACCCTGAGTACTGAGCCCCCAGCACCCTGAGTACTGAGCACCCAGCACCCCGAGCACTGAGCACCCAGCACCCCGAGAATGAGCACCCAGCACCCTGAGTACTGAGAACCGAGCACCCTGAGTACTGAGCACCCAGCACCCTGAGTACTGAGCCCCTAGAACCCTGAGAATGAGCACGCAGCACCATGAATACTGAGCACCCAGCACCCTGAGTACTGAGCACTAAGCACCCAGAGCACTGAGAACCCAGCACCCCGAGCACGGAGCACCCAGGACCCCGAGCACTGAGAACTGAGCACCCAGCACCCTGAGTACTGAGCACTGAGCACCCTGAGTACTGAGCACCCAGCACCCCGATCACTGAGCACCCAGCACCCTGAGCACTGAGCACCCAGCACCCTGAGCACTGAGCACCCAGCACCCTGAGTACTGAGCACCCAGCATGCTGAGTACTGAGCACCCAGCACCCCGAGCATTGAGCAACCAGCACCCTGAGTACTGAGCACTGAGCACCCAGCACCCCGAGCACTGAGCACCCAGCACCCTGAGCACTGAGCACCCAGCACCCTGAGCACGGAGCACCCCGAGGACTTAGCACCCAGCACCCTGAGCACTGAGCACCCAGCACCTTGAGTACTGAGCACCGAGCACCCCGAGCACTAAGCACCCAGCACCCTGAGTACTGAGCACCCAGCACCCTGAGCACTGAGCACATAGCACCCTGAGCACTGAGCAGCCAGCACCCCGAGCACGGAGCACCCAGCACCCTGAGTACTGAGCACCCAGCACCCCGAGCACTGAGCACCCAGCACCCTGTGTACTGAGCACTGAGCACCCTGAGTACTAAGCACCCAGCACCCTGAGTACTGAGCACCCGGGACCCTGAGCACTGAGCACCGAGCACCCCGAGCACTGAGCACCCAGCACCCTGAGCACTCAGCACCCAGCACCCCGAGCACTGAGCACCCAGGACCCTGAGCACTGAGCACCCAGCACCCTGAGCACGGAGCACCCCGAGGACTGAGCACCCAGCACCCTGAGCACTGAGCACCCAGCACCTTGAGTACTGAGCACCGAGCACCCCGAGCACTAAGCACCCAGCACCCAGAGTACTGAGCACGAAGCACCCTGAGCACTGAGCACAGAGCACCCTGAGCACTGAGCAGCCAGCACCCCGAGCACGGAGCACCCAGCACGCTGAGTACTGAGCACCCAACAACCAGAGTACTGAGCACCCAGCACCCTGAGCACTGAGCACCCAGCACCCCGAGTACTGACCACCCAGCACCCTGAGTACTGAGCACCCAGCACCCTGAGCACTGAGCACCCAGAGGACTGAGCACCCAGCACCCTGAGCACTGAGCACCGATCACCCTGAGCACTGAGCACCCAGCACCCGAGCACTGAGCACCCAGCACCCTGAGCACTGAGTACCCAGCACCCCGAGTACTGAGCACCCAGCACCCTGAGTACTGAGCACCCAGCACCCTGAGCACTGAGCACCGGGAGGACTGAGCACCCAGCACCCTGAGCACTGAGCACCGATCACCCTGAGCACTGAGCACCCAGCACCCCGAGTACTGAGCACCCAGCACCCTGAGTACTGAGCACGCAGCACCCTGAGCACTGAGCACCCCGAGTACTGAGCACCCAGCACCCTGAGTACTGAGCACCCAGCACCCCGAGCACTGAGCACCCAGCACCCTGAGTACTGAGCACCCTGAGTACTGAGCACTGAGCACCGAGCACCCTGAGTACTGAGCACCCTGAGGACTGAGCACCCAGCACCCTGAGCACTGAGCACCCAGCACCCTGAGTACTGAGCACAGATCACCCTGATCACTGAGCACCCAGCACCCCGAGCACTGAGCACCCAGCACCCTGAGTACTGAGCACCCAGCACCCTGAGCACTGAGCACCAAGCACCCTGAGTACTGAACACCCAGCACCCTGAGCACTGAGTACTGAACACCCAGCACCCTGAGCACTGAGCACTGAGCACCAAGCACCCTGAGTACTGAACACCCAGCACCCTGAGCACTGAGCACCCAGCACCCCGAGCACTGAGCACCCAGCACCCTGAGCACCCAGCACCCTGAGGACTGAGCACCCTGAGCACTGAGCACCCTGAGCACTGAGCACTGAGCACCCAGCACCCTGAGTACTGAGCACCCAACACTCTGAGCACTGAGCACCCAGCACGCTGAGTACTGAGCACCGATCACCCTGAGCACTGAGCACCTAGGACCCCGAGCACTGAGCACCCAGCACCCTGAGTACAGAGCACCCAGCACCCCGTGTACTGAGCACCCAGCACCCCGAGCACTGAGCACCCAGCACCCTGAGTACTGAGCACTGATCACCATGAGCACTGAGCACCCAGCACCCTGAGTACTGAGCACCCAGCAGCCTGAGCACTGAGCACCCAGCTCCCTGAGCACTGAGCACCCAGCACCCTGAGTACTGAGCACCCGGGACCCTGAGCACTGAGCACCGAGCACCCCGAGCACTGAGCACCCAGCACCCTGAGCACTCAGCACCCAGCACCCCGAGCACTGAGCACCCAGGACCCTGAGCACTGAGCACCCAGCACCCTGAGCACGGAGCACCCCGAGGACTGAGCACCCAGCACCCTGAGCACTGAGCACCCAGAACCTTGAGTACTGAGCACCGAGCACCCCGAGCACTAAGCACCCAGCACCCTGAGTACTGAGCACCCAGCACCCTGAGCACTGAGCACAGAGCACCCTGAGCACTGAGCAGCCAGCACCCCGAGCACGGAGCACCCAGCACGCTGAGTACTGAGCACCCAACACCCAGAGTACGGAGCACCCAGCACCCTGAGCACTGAGCACCCAGCACCCCGAGTACTGAGCACCCAGCACCCTGAGTACTGAGCACCCAGCACCCTGAGCACTGAGCACCCGGAGGACTGAGCACCCAGCACCCTGAGCACTGAGCACCGATCACCCTGAGCACTGAGCACCCAGCACCCCGAGCAATGAGCACCCAGCACCCTGAGCACTGAGCACCCAGCACCCCGAGTACTGAGCACCCAGCACCCTGAGTACTGAGCACCCAGCACCCTGAGCACTGAGCACCCGGAGGACTGAGCACCCAGCACCCTGAGCACTGAGCACCGATCACCCTGAGCACTGAGCACCCAGCACCCCGAGTACTGAGCACCCAGCACCCTGAGTACTGAGCACCCAGCACCCTGAGCACTGAGCACCCGGAGGACTGAGCACCCAGCACCCTGAGTACTGAGCACCCAGCACCCCGAGTACTGAGCACCCAGCACCCTGAGTACTGAGCACCCAGCACCCAGAGCACTGAGCACCCAGCACCCTGAGTACTGAGCACCCTGAGTACTGAGCACTGAGCACCGAGCACCCTGAGTACTGAGCACCCTGAGGACTGAGCATCCAGCACCCTGAGCACTGAGCACCCAGCACCCTGAGTACTGAGCACAGATCACCCTGATCACTGAGCACCCAGCACCCCGAGCACTGAGCACCCAGCACCCTGAGTACTGAGCACCCAGCACCCTGAGCACTGAGCACCAAGCACCCTGAGTACTGAACACCCAGCACCCTGAGCACTGAGCACTGAGCACCCAGCACCCTGAGCACTGAGCACTGAGCACCCAGCACCCCGAGCACTGAGCACCCAGCACCCTGAGCACCAAGCACCCTGAGCACTGAGCACCCTGAGCACTGAGCACCCTGAGCACTGAGCACTGAGCACCCAGCACCCTGAGTACTGAGCACCCAACACTCTGAGCACTGAGCACCCAGCACGCTGAGTACTGAGCACCGATCACCCTGAGCACTGAGCACCTAGGACCCCGAGCACTGAGCACCCAGCACCCTGAGTACAGAGCACCCAGCACCCCGTGTACTGAGCACCCAGCACCCCGAGCACTGAGCACCCAGCACCCTGAGTACTGAGCACCGATCACCATGAGCACTGAGCACCCAGCACCCTGAGTACTGAGCACCCAGCAGCCTGAGCACTGAGCACCCAGCACCCTGAGCACTGAGCACCCAGCACCCTGAGTACTGAGCACCCAGCACCCTGAGTACTGAGTACCCAGCACACTGAGCACTGAGCACCCAGCACCCTGAGTACTGAGCACCGAGCACCCTGAGTACTGAGCACCCAGCACCCTTAGTACTGAGCACCCAGCACCCTGAGCACTGAGCACCCAGCACCCTGAGTACTGAGCACCCAGTACCACCCTCAGCACTGAGCACCCAGCACCCCGAGCACTGAGCACCCAGCACCCTGAGCACTGAGCACCCAGCACCCTGAGTACTGAGCACCCAGCACCCCGAGTACTGAGCACCGAGCACCTCGAGCACTGAGCACCCAGCACCCTGAGTACTGAGCACCCAGCACCCTGAGTACTGAGCACTGAGCACCCCGAGTACTGAGCACCCAGCACCCCGAGCACTGAGCAGCCACCAACCTGAGTACTGAGAACAGATCACCCTGAGTACTGAGCACCCAGCACCCTGAGTACTGAGCCCCCAGCACCCTGAGTACTGAGCACCCAGCACCCCGAGCACTGAGCACCCAGCACCCCGAGTACTGAGCACCCAGCACCCTGAGTACTGAGCACCCAGCACCCTGAGTACTGAGCCCCTAGAACCCTGAGAATGAGCACGCCGCACCATGAATACTGAGCACCCAGCACCCTGAGTACTGAGCACTAAGCACCCAGAGCACTGAGAACCCAGCACCCCGAGCACGGAGCACCCAGGACCCCGAGCACTGAGAACTGAGCACCCAGCACCCTGAGTACTGAGCACCGAGCTCCCTGAGCACTGAGCACCCTGAGTACTGAGCACCCAGCACCCCGATCACTGAGCACCCAGCACCCTGAGCACTGAGCACCCAGCACCCTGAGCACTGAGCACCCAGCACCCTGAGTACTGAGCACCCAGCATGCTGAGTACTGAGCACCCAGCACCCCGAGCATTGAGCAACCAGCACCCTGAGTACTGAGCACTGAGCACCCAGCACCCCGAGCACTGAGCACCCAGCACCCTGAGCACTGAGCACCCAGCACCCTGAGCACGGAGCACCCCAAGGACTTAGCACCCAGCACCCTGAGCACTGAGCACCCAGCACCTTGAGTACTGAGCACCGAGCACCCCGAGCACT
Source organism: Microtus oregoni (assembly GCF_018167655.1). Classification (NCBI taxonomy): domain Eukaryota; kingdom Metazoa; phylum Chordata; class Mammalia; order Rodentia; family Cricetidae; genus Microtus; species Microtus oregoni. The sequence goes on from NW_024543353.1 coordinate 223,570, forward strand.
AAGCACCCAGCACCCTGAGTACTGAGCACCCAGCACCCTGAGCACTGAGCACATAGCACCCTGAGCACTGAGCAGCCAGCACCCCGAGCACGGAGCACCCAGCACCCTGAGTACTGAGCACCCAGCACCCCGAGCACTGAGCACCCAGCACCCTGTGTACTGAGCACTGAGCACCCTGAGTACTAAGCACCCAGCACCCTGAGTACTGAGCACCCGGGACCCTGAGCACTGAGCACCGAGCACCCCAAGCACTGAGCACCCAGCACCCTGAGCACTCAGCACCCAGCACCCCGAGCACTGAGCACCCAGGACCCTGAGCACTGAGCACCCAGCACCCTGAGCACGGAGCACCCCGAGGACTGAGCACCCAGCACCCTGAGCACTGAGCACCCAGCACCTTGAGTACTGAGCACCGAGCACCCCGAGCACTAAGCACCCAGCACCCAGAGTACTGAGCACCCAGCACCCTGAGCACTGAGCACAGAGCACCCTGAGCACTGAGCAGCCAGCACCCCGAGCACGGAGCACCCAGCACGCTGAGTACTGAGCACCCAACACCCAGAGTACGGAGCACCCAGCACCCTGAGCACTGAGCACCCAGCACCCCGAGTACTGAGCACCCAGCACCCTGAGTACTGAGCACCCAGCACCCTGAGCACTGAGCACCCGGGGGACTGAGCACCCAGCACCCTGAGCACTGAGCACCGATCACCCTGAGCACTGAGCACCCAGCACCCCGAGCAATGAGCACCCAGCACCCTGAGCACTGAGCACTCAGCACCCCGAGTACTGAGCACCCAGCACCCTGAGTACTGAGCACCCAGCACCCTGAGCACTGAGCACCCGGAGGACTGAGCACCCAGCACCCTGAGCACTGAGCACCGATCACCCTGAGCACTGAGCACCCAGCACCCCGAGTACTGAGCACCCAGCACCCTGAGTACTGAGCACCCAGCACCCTGAGCACTGAGCACCCGGAGGACTGAGCACCCAGCACCCTGAGTACTGAGCACCCAGCACCCCGAGTACTGAGCACCCAGCACCCTGAGTACTGAGCTCCCAGCACCCAGAGCACTGAGCACCCAGCACCCTGAGTACTGAGCACCCTGAGTACTGAGCACTGAGCACCGAGCACCCTGAGTACTGAGCACCCTGAGGACTGAGCATCCAGCACCCTGAGCACTGAGCACCCAGCACCCTGAGTACTGAGCACAGATCACCCTGATCACTGAGCACCCAGCACCCCGAGCACTGAGCACCCAGCACCCTGAGTACTGAGCACCCAGCACCCTGAGCACTGAGCACCAAGCACCCTGAGTACTGAACACCCAGCACCCTGAGCACTGAGCACTGAGCACCCAGCACCCTGAGCACTGAGCACTGAGCACCCAGCACCCCGAGCACTGAGCACCCAGCACCCTGAGCACCCAGCACCCTGAGCACTGAGCACCCTGAGCACTGAGCACCCTGAGCACTGAGCACTGAGCACCCAGCACCCTGAGTACTGAGCCCCCAGCACCCTGAGTACTGAGCACCCAGCACCCCGAGCACTGAGCACCCAGCACCCCGAGAATGAGCACCCAGCACCCTGAGTACTGAGAACCGAGCACCCTGAGTACTGAGCACCCAGCACCCTGAGTACTGAGCCCCTAGAACCCTGAGAATGAGCACGCAGCACCATGAATACTGAGCACCCAGCACCCTGAGTACTGAGCACTAAGCACCCAGAGCACTGAGAACACAGCACCCCGAGCACGGAGCACCCAGGACCCCGAGCACTGAGAACTGAGCACCCAGCACCCTGAGTACTGAGCACCGAGCTCCCCGAGCACTGAGCACCCTGAGTACTGAGCACCCAGCACCCCGATCACTGAGCACCCAGCACCCTGAGCACTGAGCACCCAGCACCCTGAGCACTGAGCACCCAGCACCCTGAGTACTGAGCACCCAGCATGCTGAGTACTGAGCACCCAGCACCCCGAGCATTGAGCAACCAGCACCCTGAGTACTGAGCACTGAGCACCCAGCACCCCGAGCACTGAGCACCCAGCACCCTGAGCACTGAGCACCCAGCACCCTGAGCACGGAGCACCCCGAGGACTTAGCACCCAGCACCCTGAGCACTGAGCACCCAGCACCTTGAGTACTGAGCACCGAGCACCCCGAGCACTAAGCACCCAGCACCCTGAGTACTGAGCACCCAGCACCCTGAGCACTGAGCACATAGCACCCTGAGCACTGAGCAGCCAGCACCCCGAGCACGGAGCACCCAGCACCCTGAGTACTGAGCACCCAGCACCCCGAGCACTGAGCACCCAGCACCCTGTGTACTGAGCACTGAGCACCCTGAGTACTAAGCACCCAGCACCCTGAGTACTGAGCACCCGGGACCCTGAGCACTGAGCACCGAGCACCCCGAGCACTGAGCACCCAGCACCCTGAGCACTCAGCACCCAGCACCCCGAGCACTGAGCACCCAGGAACCTGAGCACTGAGCACCCAGCACCCTGAGCACGGAGCACCCCGAGGACTGAGCACCCAGCACCCTGAGCACTGAGCACCCAGCACCTTGAGTACTGAGCACCGAGCACCCCGAGCACTAAGCACCCAGCATCCAGAGTACTGAGCACCCAGCACCCTGAGCACTGAGCACAGAGCACCCTGAGCACTGAGCAGCCAGCACCCCGAGCACGGAGCACCCAGCACGCTGAGTACTGAGCACCCAACAACCAGAGTACTGAGCACCCAGCACCCTGAGCACTGAGCACCCAGCACCCCGAGTACTGACCACCCAGCAACCTGAGTACTGAGCACCCAGCACCCTGAGCACTGAGCACCCAGAGGACTGAGCACCCAGCACCCTGAGCACTGAGCACCGATCACCCTGAGCACTGAGCACCCAGCACCCGAGCACTGAGCACCCAGCACCCTGAGCACTGAGCACCCAGCACCCCGAGTACTGAGCACCCAGCACCCTGAGTACTGAGCACCCAGCACCCTGAGCACTGAGCACCCGGAGGACTGAGCACCCAGCACCCTGAGCACTGAGCACCGATCACCCTGAGCACTGAGCACCCAGCACCCCGAGTACTGAGCACCCAGCACCCTGAGTACTGAGCACGCAGCACCCTGAGCACTGAGCACCCGGAGGACTGAGCACCCAGCACCCTGAGTACTGAGCACCCAGCACCCCGAGTACTGAGCACCCAGCACCCTGAGTACTGAGCACCCAGCACCCCGAGCACTGAGCACCCAGCACCCTGAGTACTGAGCACCCTGAGTACTGAGCACTGAGCACCGAGCACCCTGAGTACTGAGCACCCTGAGGACTGAGCACCCAGCACCCTGAGCACTGAGCACCCAGCACCCTGAGTACTGAGCACAGATCACCCTGATCACTGAGCACCCAGCACCCCGAGCACTGAGCACCCAGCACCCTGAGTACTGAGCACCCAGCACCCTGAGCACTGAGCACCAAGCACCCTGAGTACTGAACACCCAGCACCCTGAGCACTGAGTACTGAACACCCAGCACCCTGAGCACTGAGCACTGAGCACCAAGCACCCTGAGTACTGAACACCCAGCACCCTGAGCACTGAGCACCCAGCACCCCGAGCACTGAGCACCCAGCACCCTGAGCACCCAGCACCCTGAGGACTGAGCACCCTGAGCACTGAGCACCCTGAGCACTGAGCACTGAGCACCCAGCACCCTGAGTACTGAGCACCCAACACTCTGAGCACTGAGCACCCAGCACGCTGAGTACTGAGCACCGATCACCCTGAGCACTGAGCACCTAGGACCCCGAGCACTGAGCACCCAGCACCCTGAGTACAGAGCACCCAGCACCCCGTGTACTGAGCACCCAGCACCCCGAGCACTGAGCACCCAGCACCCTGAGTACTGAGCACTGATCACCATGAGCACTGAGCACCCAGCACCCTGAGTACTGAGCACCCAGCAGCCTGAGCACTGAGCACCCAGCTCCCTGAGCACTGAGCACCCAGCACCCTGAGTACTGAGCACCCGGGACCCTGAGCACTGAGCACCGAGCACCCCGAGCACTGAGCACCCAGCACCCTGAGCACTCAGCACCCAGCACCCCGAGCACTGAGCACCCAGGACCCTGAGCACTGAGCACCCAGCACCCTGAGCACGGAGCACCCCGAGGACTGAGCACCCAGCACCCTGAGCACTGAGCACCCAGCACCTTGAGTACTGAGCACCGAGCACCCCGAGCACTAAGCACCCAGCACCCTGAGTACTGAGCACCCAGCACCCTGAGCACTGAGCACAGAGCACCCTGAGCACTGAGCAGCCAGCACCCCGAGCACGGAGCACCCAGCACGCTGAGTACTGAGCACCCAACACCCAGAGTACGGAGCACCCAGCACCCTGAGCACTGAGCACCCAGCACCCCGAGTAATGAGCACCCAGCACCCTGAGTACTGAGCACCCAGCACCCTGAGCACTGAGCACCCGGAGGACTGAGCACCCAGCACCCTGAGTACTGAGCACCCAGCATGCTGAGTACTGAGCACCCAGCACCCCGAGCACTGAGCAACCAGCACCCTGAGTACTGAGCACTGAGCACCCAGCACCCCGAGCACTGAGCACCCAGCACACTGTGTACTGAGCACTGAGCACCCTGAGTACTAAGCACCCAGCACCCTGAGTACTGAGCACCCAGGACCCTGAGCACTGAGCACCGAGCACCCCGAGCACTGAGCACCCAGCACCCTGAGAACTCAGCACCCAGCACCCCGAGCACTGAGCACCCAGGACCCTGAGCACTGAGCACCCAGCACCCTGAGCACGGAGCACCCCGAGGACTGAGCACCCAGCACCCTGAGCACTGAGCACCCAGCACCTTGAGTACTGAGCACCGAGCACCCCGAGCACTAAGCACCCAGCACCCAGAGTACTGAGCACCCAGCACCCTGAGCACTGAGCACAGAGCACCCTGAGCACTGAGCAGCCAGCACCCCGAGCACGGAGCACCCAGCACGCTGAGTACTGAGCACCCAACACCCAGAGTACGGAGCACCCAGCACCCTGAGCACTGAGCACCCAGCACCCCGAGTACTGAGCACCCAGCACCCTGAGTACTGAGCACCCAGCACCCTGAGCACTGAGCACCCGGGGGACTGAGCACCCAGCACCCTGAGCACTGAGCACCGATCACCCTGAGCACTGAGCACCCAGCACCCCGAGCAATGAGCACCCAGCACCCTGAGCACTGAGCACTCAGCACCCCGAGTACTGAGCACCCAGCACCCTGAGTACTGAGCACCCAGCACCCTGAGCACTGAGCACCCGGAGGACTGAGCACCCAGCACCCTGAGCACTGAGCACCGATCACCCTGAGCACTGAGCACCCAGCACCCCGAGTACTGAGCACCCAGCACCCTGAGTACTGAGCACCCAGCACCCTGAGCACTGAGCACCCGGAGGACTGAGCACCCAGCACCCTGAGTACTGAGCACCCAGCACCCCGAGTACTGAGCACCCAGCACCCTGAGTACTGAGCTCCCAGCACCCAGAGCACTGAGCACCCAGCACCCTGAGTACTGAGCACCCTGAGTACTGAGCACTGAGCACCGAGCACCCTGAGTACTGAGCACCCTGAGGACTGAGCATCCAGCACCCTGAGCACTGAGCACCCAGCACCCTGAGTACTGAGCACAGATCACCCTGATCACTGAGCACCCAGCACCCCGAGCACTGAGCACCCAGCACCCTGAGTACTGAGCACCCAGCACCCTGAGCACTGAGCACCAAGCACCCTGAGTACTGAACACCCAGCACCCTGAGCACTGAGCACTGAGCACCCAGCACCCTGAGCACTGAGCACTGAGCACCCAGCACCCCGAGCACTGAGCACCCAGCACCCTGAGCACCCAGCACCCTGAGCACTGAGCACCCTGAGCACTGAGCACCCTGAGCACTGAGCACTGAGCACCCAGCACCCTGAGTACTGAGCCCCCAGCACCCTGAGTACTGAGCACCCAGCACCCCGAGCACTGAGCACCCAGCACCCCGAGAATGAGCACCCAGCACCCTGAGTACTGAGAACCGAGCACCCTGAGTACTGAGCACCCAGCACCCTGAGTACTGAGCCCCTAGAACCCTGAGAATGAGCACGCAGCACCATGAATACTGAGCACCCAGCACCCTGAGTACTGAGCACTAAGCACCCAGAGCACTGAGAACACAGCACCCCGAGCACGGAGCACCCAGGACCCCGAGCACTGAGAACTGAGCACCCAGCACCCTGAGTACTGAGCACCGAGCTCCCCGAGCACTGAGCACCCTGAGTACTGAGCACCCAGCACCCCGATCACTGAGCACCCAGCACCCTGAGCACTGAGCACCCAGCACCCTGAGCACTGAGCACCCAGCACCCTGAGTACTGAGCACCCAGCATGCTGAGTACTGAGCACCCAGCACCCCGAGCATTGAGCAACCAGCACCCTGAGTACTGAGCACTGAGCACCCAGCACCCCGAGCACTGAGCACCCAGCACCCTGAGCACTGAGCACCCAGCACCCTGAGCACGGAGCACCCCGAGGACTTAGCACCCAGCACCCTGAGCACTGAGCACCCAGCACCTTGAGTACTGAGCACCGAGCACCCCGAGCACTAAGCACCCAGCACCCTGAGTACTGAGCACCCAGCACCCTGAGCACTGAGCACATAGCACCCTGAGCACTGAGCAGCCAGCACCCCGAGCACGGAGCACCCAGCACCCTGAGTACTGAGCACCCAGCACCCCGAGCACTGAGCACCCAGCACCCTGTGTACTGAGCACTGAGCACCCTGAGTACTAAGCACCCAGCACCCTGAGTACTGAGCACCCGGGACCCTGAGCACTGAGCACCGAGCACCCCGAGCACTGAGCACCCAGCACCCTGAGCACTCAGCACCCAGCACCCCGAGCACTGAGCACCCAGGAACCTGAGCACTGAGCACCCAGCACCCTGAGCACGGAGCACCCCGAGGACTGAGCACCCAGCACCCTGAGCACTGAGCACCCAGCACCTTGAGTACTGAGCACCGAGCACCCCGAGCACTAAGCACCCAGCATCCAGAGTACTGAGCACCCAGCACCCTGAGCACTGAGCACAGAGCACCCTGAGCACTGAGCAGCCAGCACCCCGAGCACGGAGCACCCAGCACGCTGAGTACTGAGCACCCAACAACCAGAGTACTGAGCACCCAGCACCCTGAGCACTGAGCACCCAGCACCCCGAGTACTGACCACCCAGCAACCTGAGTACTGAGCACCCAGCACCCTGAGCACTGAGCACCCAGAGGACTGAGCACCCAGCACCCTGAGCACTGAGCACCGATCACCCTGAGCACTGAGCACCCAGCACCCGAGCACTGAGCACCCAGCACCCTGAGCACTGAGCACCCAGCACCCCGAGTACTGAGCACCCAGCACCCTGAGTACTGAGCACCCAGCACCCTGAGCACTGAGCACCCGGAGGACTGAGCACCCAGCACCCTGAGCACTGAGCACCGATCACCCTGAGCACTGAGCACCCAGCACCCCGAGTACTGAGCACCCAGCACCCTGAGTACTGAGCACGCAGCACCCTGAGCACTGAGCACCCGGAGGACTGAGCACCCAGCACCCTGAGTACTGAGCACCCAGCACCCCGAGTACTGAGCACCCAGCACCCTGAGTACTGAGCACCCAGCACCCCGAGCACTGAGCACCCAGCACCCTGAGTACTGAGCACCCTGAGTACTGAGCACTGAGCACCGAGCACCCTGAGTACTGAGCACCCTGAGGACTGAGCACCCAGCACCCTGAGCACTGAGCACCCAGCACCCTGAGTACTGAGCACAGATCACCCTGATCACTGAGCACCCAGCACCCCGAGCACTGAGCACCCAGCACCCTGAGTACTGAGCACCCAGCACCCTGAGCACTGAGCACCAAGCACCCTGAGTACTGAACACCCAGCACCCTGAGCACTGAGTACTGAACACCCAGCACCCTGAGCACTGAGCACTGAGCACCAAGCACCCTGAGTACTGAACACCCAGCACCCTGAGCACTGAGCACCCAGCACCCCGAGCACTGAGCACCCAGCACCCTGAGCACCCAGCACCCTGAGGACTGAGCACCCTGAGCACTGAGCACCCTGAGCACTGAGCACTGAGCACCCAGCACCCTGAGTACTGAGCACCCAACACTCTGAGCACTGAGCACCCAGCACGCTGAGTACTGAGCACCGATCACCCTGAGCACTGAGCACCTAGGACCCCGAGCACTGAGCACCCAGCACCCTGAGTACAGAGCACCCAGCACCCCGTGTACTGAGCACCCAGCACCCCGAGCACTGAGCACCCAGCACCCTGAGTACTGAGCACTGATCACCATGAGCACTGAGCACCCAGCACCCTGAGTACTGAGCACCCAGCAGCCTGAGCACTGAGCACCCAGCTCCCTGAGCACTGAGCACCCAGCACCCTGAGTACTGAGCACCCGGGACCCTGAGCACTGAGCACCGAGCACCCCGAGCACTGAGCACCCAGCACCCTGAGCACTCAGCACCCAGCACCCCGAGCACTGAGCACCCAGGACCCTGAGCACTGAGCACCCAGCACCCTGAGCACGGAGCACCCCGAGGACTGAGCACCCAGCACCCTGAGCACTGAGCACCCAGCACCTTGAGTACTGAGCACCGAGCACCCCGAGCACTAAGCACCCAGCACCCTGAGTACTGAGCACCCAGCACCCTGAGCACTGAGCACAGAGCACCCTGAGCACTGAGCAGCCAGCACCCCGAGCACGGAGCACCCAGCACGCTGAGTACTGAGCACCCAACACCCAGAGTACGGAGCACCCAGCACCCTGAGCACTGAGCACCCAGCACCCCGAGTAATGAGCACCCAGCACCCTGAGTACTGAGCACCCAGCACCCTGAGCACTGAGCACCCGGAGGACTGAGCACCCAGCACCCTGAGCACTGAGCACCGATCACCCTGAGCACTGAGCACCCAGCACCCCGAGCAATGAGCACCCAGCACCCTGAGCACTGAGCACCCAGCACCCCGAGTACTGAGCACCCAGCACCCTGAGTACTGAGCACCCAGCACCCTGAGCACTGAGCACCCGGAGGACTGAGCACCCAGCACCCTGAGCACTGAGCACCGATCACCCTGAGCACTGAGCACCCAGCACCCCGAGTACTGAGCACCCAGCACCCTGAGTACTGAGCACCCAGCACCCTGAGCACTGAGCACCCGGAGGACTGAGCACCCAGCACCCTGAGTACTGAGCACCCAGCACCCCGAGTACTGAGCACCCAGCACCCTGAGTACTGAGCACCCAGCACCCAGAGCACTGAGCACCCAGCACCCTGAGTACTGAGCACCCTGAGTACTGAGCACTGAGCACCGAGCACCCTGAGTACTGAGCACCCTGAGGACTGAGCATCCAGCACCCTGAGCACTGAGCACCCAGCACCCTGAGTACTGAGCACAGATCACCCTGATCACTGAGCACCCAGCACCCCGAGCACTGAGCACCCAGCACCCTGAGTACTGAGCACCCAGCACCCTGAGCACTGAGCACCAAGCACCCTGAGTACTGAACACCCAGCACCCTGAGCACTGAGCACTGAGCACCCAGCACCCTGAGCACTGAGCACTGAGCACCCAGCACCCCGAGCACTGAGCACCCAGCACCCTGAGCACCCAGCACCCTGAGCACTGAGCACCCTGAGCACCGAGCACCCTGAGCACTGAGCACTGAGCACCCAGCACCCTGAGTACTGAGCACCCAACACTCTGAGCACTGAGCACCCAGCACGCTGAGTACTGAGCACCGATCACCCTGAGCACTGAGCACCTAGGACCCCGAGCACTGAGCACCCAGCACCCTGAGTACAGAGCACCCAGCACCCCGTGTACTGAGCACCCAGCACCCCGAGCACTGAGCACCCAGCACCCTGAGTACTGAGCACCGATCACCATGAGCACTGAGCACCCAGCACCCTGAGTACTGAGCACCCAGCAGCCTGAGCACTGAGCACCCAGCACCCTGAGCACTGAGCACCCAGCACCCTGAGTACTGAGCACCCAGCACCCTGAGTACTGAGTACCCAGCACACTGAGCACTGAGCACCCAGCACCCTGAGTACTGAGCACCGAGCACCCTGAGTACTGAGCACCCAGCACCCTTAGTACTGAGCACCCAGCACCCTGAGCACTGAGCACCCAGCACCCTGAGTACTGAGCACCCAGTACCACCCTCAGCACTGAGCACCCAGCACCCCGAGCACTGAGCACCCAGCACCCTGAGCACTGAGCACCCAGCACCCTGAGTACTGAGCACCCAGCACCCCGAGTACTGAGCACCGAGCACCTCGAGCACTGAGCACCCAGCACCCTGAGTACTGAGCACCCAGCACCCTGAGTACTGAGCACTGAGCACCCCGAGTACTGAGCACCCAGCACCCCGAGCACTGAGCAGCCACCAACCTGAGTACTGAGAACAGATCACCCTGAGTACTGAGCACCCAGCACCCTGAGTACTGAGCCCCCAGCACCCTGAGTACTGAGCACCCAGCACCCCGAGCACTGAGCACCCAGCACCCCGAGAATGAGCACCCAGCACCCTGAGTACTGAGAACCGAGCACCCTGAGTACTGAGCACCCAGCACCCTGAGTACTGAGCCCCTAGAACCCTGAGAATGAGCACGCAGCACCATGAATACTGAGCACCCAGCACCCTGAGTACTGAGCACTAAGCACCCAGAGCACTGAGAACCCAGCACCCCGAGCACGGAGCACCCAGGACCCCGAGCACTGAGAACTGAGCACCCAGCACCCTGAGTACTGAGCACCGAGCTCCCCGAGCACTGAGCACCCTGAGTACTGAGCACCCAGCACCCCGATCACTGAGCACCCAGCACCCTGAGCACTGAGCACCCAGCACCCTGAGCACTGAGCACCCAGCACCCTGAGTACTGAGCACCCAGCATGCTGAGTACTGAGCACACAGCACCCCGAGCATTGAGCAACCAGCACCCTGAGTACTGAGCACTGAGCACCCAGCACCCCGAGCACTGAGCACCCAGCACCCTGAGCACTGAGCACCCAGCACCCTGAGCACGGAGCACCCCGAGGACTTAGCACCCAGCACCCTGAGCACTGAGCACCCAGCACCTTGAGTACTGAGCACCGAGCACCCCGAGCACTAAGCACCCAGCACCCTGAGTACTGAGCACCCAGCACCCTGAGCACTGAGCACATAGCACCCTGAGCACTGAGCAGCCAGCACCCCGAGCACGGAGCACCCAGCACCCTGAGTACTGAGCACCCAGCACCCCGAGCACTGAGCACCCAGCACCCTGTGTACTGAGCACTGAGCACCCTGAGTACTCAGCACCCAGCACCCTGAGTACTGAGCACCCGGGACCCTGAGCACTGAGCACCGAGCACCCCGAGCACTGAGCACCCAGCACCCTGAGCACTCAGCACCCAGCACCCCGAGCACTGAGCACCCAGGACCCTGAGCACTGAGCACCCAGCACCCTGAGCACGGAGCACCCCGAGGACTGAGCACCCAGCACCCTGAGCACTGAGCACCCAGCACCTTGAGTACTGAGCACCGAGCACCCCGAGCACTAAGCACCCAGCACCCAGAGTACTGAGCACCCAGCACCCTGAGCACTGAGCACAGAGCACCCTGAGCACTGAGCAGCCAGCACCCCGAGCACGGAGCACCCAGCACGCTGAGTACTGAGCACCCAACAACCAGAGTACTGAGCACCCAGCACCCTGAGCACTGAGCACCCAGCACCCCGAGTACTGACCACCCAGCACCCTGAGTACTGAGCACCCAGCACCCTGAGCACTGAGCACCCAGAGGACTGAGCACCCAGCACCCTGAGCACTGAGCACCGATCACCCTGAGCACTGAGCACCCAGCACCCGAGCACTGAGCACCCAGCACCCTGAGCACTGAGCACCCAGCACCCCGAGTACTGAGCACCCAGCACCCTGAGTACTGAGCACCCAGCACCCTGAGCACTGAGCACCCGGAGGACTGAGCACCCAGCACCCTGAGCACTGAGCACCGATCACCCTGAGCACTGAGCACCCAGCACCCCGAGTACTGAGCACCCAGCACCCTGAGTACTGAGCACGCAGCACCCTGAGCACTGAGCACCCGGAGGACTGAGCACCCAGCACCCTGAGTACTGAGCACCCAGCACCCCGAGTACTGAGCACCCAGCACCCTGAGTACTGAGCACCCAGCACCCCGAGCACTGAGCACCCAGCACCCTGAGTACTGAGCACCCTGAGTACTGAGCACTGAGCACCGAGCACCCTGAGTACTGAGCACCCTGAGGACTGAGCACCCAGCACCCTGAGCACTGAGCACCCAGCACCCTGAGTACTGAGCACAGATCACCCTGATCACTGAGCACCCAGCACCCCGAGCACTGAGCACCCAGCACCCTGAGTACTGAGCACCCAGCACCCTGAGCACTGAGCACCAAGCACCCTGAGTACTGAACACCCAGCACCCTGAGCACTGATTACTGAACACCCAGCACCCTGAGCACTGAGCACTGAGCACCAAGCACCCTGAGTACTGAACACCCAGCACCCTGAGCACTGAGCACCCAGCACCCCGAGCACTGAGCACCCAGCACCCTGAGCACCCAGCACCCTGAGGACTGAGCACCCTGAGCACTGAGCACCCTGAGCACTGAGCACTGAGCACCCAGCACCCTGAGCACTGAGCACCCAGCACCCCGAGTACTGACCACCCAGCACCCTGAGTACTGAGCACCCAGCACCCTGAGCACTGAGCACCCAGAGGACTGAGCACCCAGCACCCTGAGCACTGAGCACCGATCACCCTGAGCACTGAGCACCCAGCACCCGAGCACTGAGCACCCAGCACCCTGAGCACTGAGCACCCAGCACCCCGAGTACTGAGCACCCAGCACCCTGAGTACTGAGCACCCAGCACCCTGAGCACTGAGCACCCGGAGGACTGAGCACCCAGCACCCTGAGCACTGAGCACCGATCACCCTGAGCACTGAGCACCCAGCACCCCGAGTACTGAGCACCCAGCACCCTGAGTACTGAGCACGCAGCACCCTGAGCACTGAGCACCCGGAGGACTGAGCACCCAGCACCCTGAGTACTGAGCACCCAGCACCCCGAGTACTGAGCACCCAGCACCCTGAGTACTGAGCACCCAGCACCCCGAGCACTGAGCACCCAGCACCCTGAGTACTGAGCACCCTGAGTACTGAGCACTGAGCACCGAGCACCCTGAGTACTGAGCACCCTGAGGACTGAGCACCCAGCACCCTGAGCACTGAGCACCCAGCACCCTGAGTACTGAGCACAGATCACCCTGATCACTGAGCACCCAGCACCCCGAGCACTGAGCACCCAGCACCCTGAGTACTGAGCACCCAGCACCCTGAGCACTGAGCACCAAGCACCCTGAGTACTGAACACCCAGCACCCTGAGCACTGAGTACTGAACACCCAGCACCCTGAGCACTGAGCACTGAGCACCTAGCACCCTGAGTACTGAACACCCAGCACCCTGAGCACTGAGCACCCAGCACCCCGAGCACTGAGCACCCAGCACCCTGAGCACCCAGCACCCTGAGGACTGAGCACCCTGAGCACTGAGCACTGAGCACCCAGCACCCTGAGTACTGAGCACCCAACACTCTGAGCACTGAGCACCCAGCACGCTGAGTACTGAGCACCGATCACCCTGAGCACTGAGCACCTAGGACCCCGAGCACTGAGCACCCAGCACCCTGAGTACAGAGCACCCAGCACCCCGTGTACTGAGCACCCAGCACCCCGAGCACTGAGCACCCAGCACCCTGAGTACTGAGCACTGATCACCATGAGCACTGAGCACCCAGCACCCTGAGTACTGAGCACCCAGCAGCCTGAGCACTGAGCACCCAGCTCCCTGAGCACTGAGCACCCAGCACCCTGAGTACTGAGCACCCAGCACCCTGAGTACTGAGTACCCAGCACCTTGAGCACTGAGCACCCAGCACCCTGAGTACTGAGCACCGAGCACCCTGAGTACTGAGCACCCAGCACCCTTAGTACTGAGCACCCAGCACCCTGAGCACTGAGCACCCAGCACCCTGAGCACGGAGCACCCCGAGGACTGAGCACAAAGCACCCCGAGTACTGAGCACCCAGCACCCTGAGTACTGAGCACCCAGCACCCTGAGCACTGAGCACCCGGAGGACTGAGCACCCAGCACCCTGAGCACTGAGCACCGATCACCCTGAGCACTGAGCACCCAGCACCCCGAGCAATGAGCACCCAGCACCCTGAGCACTGAGCACCCAGCACCCCGAGTACTGAGCACCCAGCACCCTGAGTACTGAGCACCCAGCACCCTGAGCACTGAGCACCCGGAGGACTGAGCACCCAGCACCCTGAGCACTGAGCACCGATCACCCTGAGCACTGAGCACCCAGCACCCCGAGTACTGAGCACCCAGCACCCTGAGTACTGAGCACCCAGCACCCTGAGCACTGAGCACCCGGAGGACTGAGCACCCAGCACCCTGAGTACTGAGCACCCAGCACCCCGAGTACTGAGCACCCAGCACCCTGAGTACTGAGCACCCAGCACCCAGAGCACTGAGCACCCAGCACCCTGAGTACTGAGCACCCTGAGTACTGAGCACTGAGCACCGAGCACCCTGAGTACTGAGCACCCTGAGGACTGAGCATCCAGCACCCTGAGCACTGAGCACCCAGCACCCTGAGTACTGAGCACAGATCACCCTGATCACTGAGCACCCAGCACCCCGAGCACTGAGCACCCAGCACCCTGAGTACTGAGCACCCAGCACCCTGAGCACTGAGCACCAAGCACCCTGAGTACTGAACACCCAGCACCCTGAGCACTGAGCACTGAGCACCCAGCACCCTGAGCACTGAGCACTGAGCACCCAGCACCCCGAGCACTGAGCACCCAGCACCCTGAGCACCCAGCACCCTGAGCACTGAGCACCCTGAGCACTGAGCACTCTGAACACTGAGCACTGAGCACCCAGCACCCTGAGTACTGAGCACCCAACACTCTGAGCACTGAGCACCCAGCACGCTGAGTACTGAGCACCGATCACCCTGAGCACTGAGCACCTAGGACCCCGAGCACTGAGCACCCAGCACCCTGAGCACTGAGCACCGAGCTCCCCGATCACTGAGCACCCTGATTACTGAGCACCCAGCACCACGATCACTGAGCACCCAGCACCCTGAGCACTGAGCACCCAGCACCCTGAGCACTGAGCACCCAGCACCCTGAGTACTGAGCACCCAGCATGCTGAGTACTGAGCACCCAGCACCCCGAGCATTGAGCAACCAGCACCCTGAGTACTGAGCACTGAGCACCCAGCACCCCGAGCACTGAGCACCCAGCACCCTGAGCACTGAGCACCCAGCACCCTGAGCACGGAGCACCCCGAGGACTTAGCACCCAGCACCCTGAGCACTGAGCACCCAGCACCTTGAGTACTGAGCACCGAGCACCCCGAGCACTAAGCACCCAGCACCCTGAGTACTGAGCACCCAGCACCCTGAGCACTGAGCAAATAGCACCCTGAGCACTGAGCAGCCAGCACCCCGAGCACGGAGCACCCAGCACCCTGAGTACTGAGCACCCAGCACCCCGAGCACTGAGCACCCAGCACCCTGTGTACTGAGCACTGAGCACCCTGAGTACTAAGCACCCAGCACCCTGAGTACTGAGCACCCGGGACCCTGAGCACTGAGCACCGAGCACCCCGAGCACTGAGCACCCAGCACCCTGAGCACTCAGCACCCAGCACCCCGAGCACTGAGCACCCAGGACCCTGAGCACTGAGCACCCAGCACCCTGAGCACGGAGCACCCCGAGGACTGAGCACCCAGCACCCTGAGCACTGAGCACCCAGCACCTTGAGTACTGAGCACCGAGCACCCCGAGCACTAAGCACCCAGCACCCAGAGTACTGAGCACCCAGCACCCTGAGCACTGAGCACAGAGCACCCTGAGCACTGAGCAGCCAGCACCCCGAGCACGGAGCACCCAGCACGCTGAGTACTGAGCACCCAACAACCAGAGTACTGAGCACCCAGCACCCTGAGCACTGAGCACCCAGCACCCCGAGTACTGACCACCCAGCACCCTGAGTACTGAGCACCCAGCGCCCTGAGCACTGTGCACCCAGAGGACTGAGCACCCAGCACCCTGAGCACTGAGCACCGATCACCCTGAGCACTGAGCACCCAGCACCCGAGCACTGAGCACCCAGCACCCTGAGCACTGAGCACCCAGCACCACGAGTACTGAGCACCCAGCACCCTGAGTACTGAGCACCCAGCACCCTGAGCACTGAGCACCCGGAGGACTGAGCACCCAGCACCCTGAGCACTGAGCACCGATCACCCTGAGCACTGAGCACCCAGCACCCCGAGTACTGAGCACCCAGCACCCTGAGTACTGAGCACGCAGCACCCTGAGCACTGAGCACCCGGAGGACTGAGCACCCAGCACCCTGAGTACTGAGCACCCAGCACCCCGAGTACTGAGCACCCAGCACCCTGAGTACTGAGCACCCAGCACCCCGAGCACTGAGCACCCAGCACCCTGAGTACTGAGCACCCTGAGTACTGAGCACTGAGCACCGAGCACCCTGAGTACTGAGCACCCTGAGGACTGAGCACCCAGCACCCTGAGCACTGAGCACCCAGCACCCTGAGTACTGAGCACAGATCACCCTGATCACTGAGCACCCAGCACCCCGAGCACTGAGCACCCAGCACCCTGAGTACTGAGCACCCAGCACCCTGAGCACTGAGCACCAAGCACCCTGAGTACTGAACACCCAGCAGCCTGAGCACTGAGTACTGAACACCCAGCACCCTGAGCACTGAGCACTGAGCACCAAGCACCCTGAGTACTGAACACCCAGCACCCTGAGTACTGAGCACCCAGCACCCCGAGCACTGAGCACCCAGCACCCTGAGCACCCAGCACCCTGAGGACTGAGCACCCTGAGCACTGAGCACCCTGAGCACTGAGCACTGAGCACCCAGCACCCTGAGTACTGAGCACCCAACACTCTGAGCACTGAGCACCCAGCACGCTGAGTACTGAGCACCGATCACCCTGAGCACTGAGCACCTAGGACCCCGAGCACTGAGCACCCAGCACCCTGAGTACAGAGCACCCAGCACCCCGTGTACTGAGCACCCAGCACCCCGAGCACTGAGCACCCAGCACCCTGAGTACTGAGCACTGATCACCATGAGCACTGAGCACCCAGCACCCTGAGTACTGAGCACCCAGCAGCCTGAGCACTGAGCACCCAGCTCCCTGAGCACTGAGCACCCAGCACCCTGAGTACTGAGCACCCAGCACCCTGAGTACTGAGTACCCAGCACCTTGAGCACTGAGCACCCAGCACCCCGAGTACTGAGCACCCAGCACCCTGAGTACTGAGCACCCAGCACCCCGAGCACTGAGCACCCAGCACCCTGAGTACTGAGCACCCTGAGTACTGAGCACTGAGCACCGAGCACCCTGAGTACTGAGCACCCTGAGGACTGAGCACCCAGCACCCTGAGCACTGAGCACCCAGCACCCTGAGTACTGAGCACAGATCACCCTGATCACTGAGCACCCAGCACCCCGAGCACTGAGCACCCAGCACCCTGAGTACTGAGCACCCAGCACCCTGAGCACTGAGCACCAAGCACCCTGAGTACTGAACAACCAGCACCCTGAGCACTGAGTACTGAACACCCAGCACCCTGAGCACTGAGCACTGAGCACCAAGCACCCTGAGTACTGAACACCCAGCACCCTGAGCACTGAGCACCCAGCACCCCGAGCACTGAGCACCCAGCACCCTGAGCACCCAGCACCCTGAGGACTGAGCACCCTGAGCACTGAGCACCCTGAGCACTGAGCACTGAGCACCCAGCACCCTGAGTACTGAGCACCCAACACTCTGAGCACTGAGCACCCAGCACGCTGAGTACTGAGCACCGATCACCCTGAGCACTGAGCACCTAGGACCCCGAGCACTGAGCACCCAGCACCCTGAGTACAGAGCACCCAGCACCCCGTGTACTGAGCACCCAGCACCCCGAGCACTGAGCACCCAGCACCCTGAGTACTGAGCACTGATCACCATGAGCACTGAGCACCCAGCACCCTGAGTACTGAGCACCCAGCAGCCTGAGCACTGAGCACCCAGCTCCCTGAGCACTGAGCACCCAGCACCCTGAGTACTGAGCACCCAGCACCCTGAGTACTGAGTACCCAGCACCTTGAGCACTGAGCACCCAGCACCCTGAGTACTGAGCACCGAGCACCCTGAGTACTGAGCACCCAGCACCCTTAGTACTGAGCACCCAGCACCCTGAGCACTGAGCACCCAGCACCCTGAGTACTGAGCACCCAGCACCACCCTCAGCACTGAGCACCCAGTACCCCGAGCACTGAGTACCCAGCACCCTGAGCACTGAGCACCCAGCACCCTGAGTACTGAGCACCCAGCACCCCGAGTACTGAGCACCGAGCACCTCGAGCACTGAGCACCCAGCACCCTGAGTACTGAGCACCCAGCACCCTGAGTACTGAGCACTGAGCACCCCGAGTACTGAGCACCCAGCACCCCGAGCACTGAGCACCCAGCAACCTGAGTACTGAGAACAGATCACCCTGAGTACTGAGCACCCAGCACCCTGAGTACTGAGCCCCCAGCACCCTGAGTACTGAGCACCCAGCACCCCGAGCACTGAGCACCCAGCACCCCGAGAATGAGCACCCAGCACCCTGAGTACTGAGAACCGAGCACCCTGAGTACTGAGCACCCAGCACCCTGAGTACTGAGCCCCTAGAACCCTGAGAATGAGCACGCAGCACCATGAGTACTGAGCACCCAGCACCCGGAGTACTGAGCACTAAGCACCCAGAGCACTGAGAACCCAGCACCCCGAGCACGGAGCACCCAGGACCGCGAGCACTGAATACTGAGCACCCAGCACCCTGAGTACTGAGCACCGAGCTCCCCGAGCACTGAGCACCCTGAGTACTGAGCACCCAGGACCCCAATCACTGAGCACCCAGCACCCTGAGCACTGAGCACCCAGCACCCTGAGCACTGAGCACCCAGCACCCTGAGTACTGAGCACCCAGCCTGCTGAGTACTGAGCACCCAGCACCCCGAGCACTGAGCAACCAGCACCCTGAGTACTGAGCACTGAGCACCCAGCACCCCGAGCACTGAGCACCCAGCACCCTGTGTACTGAGCACTGAGCACCCTGAGTACTAAGCACCCAGCACCCTGAGTACTGAGCACCCAGGACCCTGAGCACTGAGCACCGAGCACCCCGAGCACTGAGCACCCAGCACCCTGAGAACTCAGCACCCAGCACCCCGAGCACTGAGCACCCAGCACCCTGAGCACTGAGCACCCAGCACCCTGAGCACGGAGCACCCCGAGGACTGAGCACCCAGCACCCTGAGCACTGAGCACCCAGCACCTTGAGTACTGAGCACCGAGCACCCCGAGCACTAAGCACCCAGCACCCTGAGTACTGAGCACCCAGCACCCTGAGCACTGAGCACATAGCACCCTGAGCACTGAGCAGCCAGCACCCCGAGCACGGAGCACCCAGCACCCTGAGTACTGAGCACCCAACACCCAGAGTACTGAGCACCCAGCACCCTGAGCACTGAGCACCCAGCACCCCGAGTACTGAGCACCCAGCACCCTGAGTACTGAGCACCCAGCACCCTGAGCACTGAGCACCCGGAGGACTGAGCACCCAGCACCCTGAGCACTGAGCACCGATCACCCTGAGCACTGAGCACCCAGCACCCCGAGCACTGAGCACCCAGCACCCTGAGCACTGAGCACCCAGCACCCCGAGTACTGAGCACCCAGCACCCTGAGTACTGAGCACCCAGCACCCTGAGCACTGAGCACCCGGAGGACTGAGCACCCAGCACCCTGAGCACTGAGCACCGATCACCCTGAGCACTGAGCACCCAGCACCCCGAGTACTGAGCACCAAGCAACCTGAGTACTGAGCATCCAGCACCCTGAGCACTGAGCACCCGGAGGACTGAGCACCCAGCACCCTGAGTACTGAGCACCCAGCACCCCGAGTACTGAGCACCCAGCACCCTGAGTACTGAGCACACAGCACCCCGAGCACTGAGCACCCAGCACCCTGAGTACTGAGCACCCTGAGTACTGAGCACTGAGCACCGAGCACCCTGAGGACTGAGCACCCAGGACCCGGAGCACTGAGCACCCAGCACCCTGAGTAGTGAGCACAGATCACCCTGATCACTGAGCACCCAGCACCCCGAGCACTGAGCACCCAGCACCCTGAGTACTGAGCACCCAGCACCCTGAGCACTGAGCACCGAGCACCCTGAGTACTGAACACCCAGCACCCTGAGCACTGAGCACTGAGCACCCAGCACCCTGAGCACTGAGCACTGAGCACCCAGCACCCCGAGCACTGAGCACCCAGCACCCTGAGCACCCAGCACCCTGAGCACTGAGCACCCTGAGCACTGAGCACCCTGAGCACTGAGCACTGAGCACCCAGCACCCTGAGTACTGAGCACCCAACACTCTGAGCACTGAGCACCCAGCACGCTGAGTACTGAGCACCGATCACCCTGAGCACTGAGCACCTAGGACCCCGAGCACTGAGCACCCAGCACCCTGAGTACAGAGCACCCAGCACCCCGTGTACTGAGCACCCAGCACCCCGAGCACTGAGCACCCAGCACCCTGAGTACTGAGCACCGATCACCATGAGCACTGAGCACCCAGCACCCTGAGTACTGAGCACCCAGCAGCCTGAGCACTGAGCACCCAGCACCCTGAGCACTGAGCACCCAGCACCCTGAGTACTGAGCACCCAGCACCCTGAGTACTGAGCACCGCGCACCCTGAGTACTGAGCACCCAGCACCCTTAGTACTGAGCACCCAGCACCCTGAGCACTGAGCACCCAGCACCCTGAGTACTGAGCACCCAGCACCACCCTCAGCACTGAGCACCCAGCACCCCGAGCACTGAACACCCAGCACCCTGAGGACTGAGCACCCAGCACCCTGAGTACTGAGCACCCAGCACCCCGAGTACTGAGCACCGAGCACCCCGAGCACTGAGCACCCAGCACCCTGAGTACTGAGCACCCAGCACCCTGAGTACTGAGCACTGAGCACCCCGAGTACTGAGCACCCAGAACCCCGAGCACTGAGCACCCAGCACCCTGAGTACTGAGCACCCTGAGTACTGAGCACTGAGCACCGAGCACCCTGAGTACTGAGCACCCTGAGGACTGAGCACCCAGCACCCTGAGCACTGAGCACCCAGCACCCTGAGTACTGAGCACAGATCACCCTGATCACTGAGCACCCAGCACCCCGAGCACTGAGCACCCAGCACCCTGAGTACTGAGCACCCAGCACCCTGAGCACTGAGCACCAAGCACCCTGAGTACTGAACACCCAGCACCCTGAGCACTAAGTACTGAACACCCAGCACCCTGAGCACTGAGCACTGAGCACCAAGCACCCTGAGTACTGAACACCCAGCACCCTGAGTACTGAGCACCCAGCACCCCGAGCACTGAGCACCCAGCACCCTGAGCACCCAGCACCCTGAGGACTGAGCACCCTGAGCACTGAGCACCCTGAGCACTGAGCACTGAGCACCCAGCACCCTGAGTACTGAGCACCCAACACTCTGAGCACTGAGCACCCAGCACGCTGAGTACTGAGCACCGATCACCCTGAGCACTGAGCACCTAGGACCCCGAGCACTGAGCACCCAGCACCCTGAGTACAGAGCACCCAGCACCCCGTGTACTGAGCACCCAGCACCCCGAGCACTGAGCACCCAGCACCCTGAGTACTGAGCACTGATCACCATGAGCACTGAGCACCCAGCACCCTGAGTACTGAGCACCCAGCAGCCTGAGCACTGAGCACCCAGCTCCCTGAGAACTGAGCACCCAGCACCCTGAGTACTGAGCACCCAGCACCCTGAGTACTGAGTACCCAGCACCTTGAGCACTGAGCACCCAGCACCCCGAGTACTGAGCACCCAGCACCCTGAGTACTGAGCACCCAGCACCCCGAGCACTGAGCACCCAGCACCCTGAGTACTGAGCACCCTGAGTACTGAGCACTGAGCACCGAGCACCCTGAGTACTGAGCACCCTGAGGACTGAGCACCCAGCACCCTGAGCACTGAGCACCCAGCACCCTGAGTACTGAGCACAGATCACCCTGATCACTGAGCACCCAGCACCCCGAGCACTGAGCACCCAGCACCCTGAGTACTGAGCACCCAGCACCCTGAGCACTGAGCACCAAGCACCCTGAGTACTGAACACCCAGCACCCTGAGCACTGAGTACTGAACACCCAGCACCCTGAGCACTGAGCACTGAGCACCAAGCACCCTGAGTACTGAACACCCAGCACCCTGAGCACTGAGCACCCAGCACCCCGAGCACTGAGCACCCAGCACACTGAGCACCCAGCACCCTGAGGACTGAGCACCCTGAGCACTGAGCACCCTGAGCACTGAGCACTGAGCACCCAGCACCCTGAGTACTGAGCACCCAACACTCTGAGCACTGAGCACCCAGCACGCTGAGTACTGAGCACCGATCACCCTGAGCACTGAGCACCTAGGACCCCGAGCACTGAGGACCCAGCACCCTGAGTACAGAGCACCCAGCACCCCGTGTACTGAGCACCCAGCACCCCGAGCACTGAGCACCCAGCACCCTGAGTACTGAGCACTGATCACCATGAGCACTGAGCACCCAGCACCCTGAGTACTGAGCACCCAGCAGCCTGAGCACTGAGCACCCAGCTCCCTGAGCACTGAGCACCCAGCACCCTGAGTACTGAGCACCCAGCACCCTGAGTACTGAGTACCCAGCACCTTGAGCACTGAGCACCCAGCACCCTGAGTACTGAGCACCGAGCACCCTGAGTACTGAGCACCCAGCACCCTTAGTACTGAGCACCCAGCACCCTGAGCACTGAGCACCCAGCACCCTGAGTACTGAGCACCCAGCACCACCCTCAGCACTGAGCACCCAGTACCCCGAGCACTGAGTACCCAGCACCCTGAGCACTGAGCACCCAGCACCCTGAGTACTGAGCACCCAGCACCCCGAGTACTGAGCACCGAGCACCTCGAGCACTGAGCACCCAGCACCCTGAGTACTGAGCACCCAGCACCCTGAGTACTGAGCACTGAGCACCCCGAGTACTGAGCACCCAGCACCCCGAGCACTGAGCACCCAGCAACCTGAGTACTGAGAACAGATCACCCTGAGTACTGAGCACCCAGCACCCTGAGTACTGAGCCCCCAGCACCCTGAGTACTGAGCACCCAGCACCCCGAGCACTGAGCACCCAGCACCCCGAGAATGAGCACCCAGCACCCTGAGTACTGAGAACCGAGCACCCTGAGTACTGAGCACCCAGCACCCTGAGTACTGAGCCCCTAGAACCCTGAGAATGAGCACGCAGCACCATGAGTACTGAGCACCCAGCACCCGGAGTACTGAGCACTAAGCACCCAGAGCACTGAGAACCCAGCACCCCGAGCACGGAGCACCCAGGACCGCGAGCACTGAATACTGAGCACCCAGCACCCTGAGTACTGAGCACCGAGCTCCCCGAGCACTGAGCACCCTGAGTACTGAGCACCCAGCACCCCGATCACTGAGCACCCAGCACCCTGAGCACTGAGCACCCAGCACCCTGAGCACTGAGCACCCAGCACCCTGAGTACTGAGCACCCAGCATGCTGAGTACTGAGCACCCAGCACCCCGAGCACTGAGCAACCAGCACCCTGAGTACTGAGCACTGAGCACCCAGCACCCCGAGCACTGAGCACCCAGCACCCTGTGTACTGAGCACTGAGCACCCTGAGTACTAAGCACCCAGCACCCTGAGTACTGAGCACCCAGGACCCTGAGCACTGAGCACCGAGCACCCCGAGCACTGAGCACCCAGCACCCTGAGAACTCAGCACCCAGCACCCCGAGCACTGAGCACCCAGCACCCTGAGCACTGAGCACCCAGCACCCTGAGCACGGAGCACCCCGAGGACTGAGCACCCAGCACCCTGAGCACTGAGCACCCAGCACCTTGAGTACTGAGCACCGAGCACCCCGAGCACTAAGCACCCAGCACCCTGAGTACTGAGCACCCAGCACCCTGAGCACTGAGCACATAGCACCCTGAGCACTGAGCAGCCAGCACCCCGAGCACGGAGAACCCAGCACCCTGAGTACTGAGCACCCAACACCCAGAGTACTGAGCACCCAGCACCCTGATCACTGAGCACCCAGCACCCCGAGTACTGAGCACCCAGCACCCTGAGTACTGAGCACCCAGCACCCTGAGCACTGAGCACCCGGAGGACTGAGCACCCAGCACCCTGAGCACTGAGCACCGATCACCCTGAGCACTGAGCACCCAGCACCCCGAGCACTGAGCACCCAGCACCCTGAGCACTGAGCACCCAGCACCCCGAGTACTGAGCACCCAGCACCCTGAGTACTGAGCACCCAGCACCCTGAGCACTGAGCACCCGGAGGACTGAGCACCCAGCACCCTGAGCACTGAGCACCGATCACCCTGAGCACTGAGCACCCAGCACCCCGAGTACTGAGCACCCAGCACCCTGAGTACTGAGCACCCAGCACCCTGAGCACTGAGCACCCGGAGGACTGAGCACCCAGCACCCTGAGTACTGAGCACCCAGCACCCTGAGTACTGAGCACCCAGCACCCTGAGTACTGAGCACCCAGCACCCCGAGCACTGAGCACCCAGCACCCTGAGTACTGAGCACCCTGAGTACTGAGCACTGAGCACCGAGCACCCTGAGGACTGAGCACCCAGGACCCGGAGCACTGAGCACCCAGCACCCTGAGTAGTGAGCACAGATCACCCTGATCACTGAGCACCCAGCACCCCGAGCACTGAGCACCCAGCACCCTGAGTACTGAGCACCCAGCACCCTGAGCACTGAGCACCGAGCACCCTGAGTACTGAACACCCAGCACCCTGAGCACTGAGCACTGAGCACCCAGCACCCTGAGCACTGAGCACTGAGCACCCAGCACCCCGAGCACTGAGCACCCAGCACCCTGAGCACCCAGCACCCTGAGCACTGAGCACCCTGAGCACTGAGCACCCTGAGCACTGAGCACTGAGCACCCAGCACCCTGAGTACTGAGCACCCAACACTCTGAGCACTGAGCACCCAGCACGCTGAGTACTGAGCACCGATCACCCTGAGCACTGAGCACCTAGGACCCCGAGCACTGAGCACCCAGCACCCTGAGTACAGAGCACCCAGCACCCCGTGTACTGAGCACCCAGCACCCCGAGCACTGAGCACCCAGCACCCTGAGTACTGAGCACCGATCACCATGAGCACTGAGCACCCAGCACCCTGAGTACTGAGCACCCAGCAGCCTGAGCACTGAGCACCTAGCACCCTGAGCACTGAGCACCCAGCACCCTGAGTACTGAGCACCCAGCACCCTGAGTACTGAGCACCGCGCACCCTGAGTACTGAGCACCCAGCACCCTTAGTACTGAGCACCCAGCACCCTGAGCACTGAGCACCCAGCACCCTGAGTACTGAGCACCCAGCACCACCCTCAGCACTGAGCACCCAGCACCCCGAGCACTGAACACCCAGCACCCTGAGGACTGAGCACCCAGCACCCTGAGTACTGAGCACCCAGCACCCCGAGTACTGAGCACCGAGCACCCCGAGCACTGAGCACCCAGCACCCTGAGTACTGAGCACCCAGCACCCTGAGTACTGAGCACTGAGCACCCCGAGTACTGAGCACCCAGAACCCCGAGCACTGAGCACCCAGCACCCTGAGTACTGAGAACCGAGCACCCTGAGTACTGAGCACCCAGCACCCTGAGTACTGAGCCCCTAGCACCCTGAGAATGAGCACGCAGCACCATGAGTACTGAGCACCCAGCACCCTGAGTACTGAGCACTAAGCACCCAGAGCACTGAGCACCCAGCACCCTGAGCACGGAGCACCCAGGAACCCGAGCACTGAGAACTGAGCACCCAGCACCCTGAGTAATGAGCACCGAGCTCCCTGAGCACTGAGCACCCTGAGTACTAAGCACCCAGCACCCCAATCACTGAGCAACCAGCACCCTGAGCAGTGTGACACCAGCACCCTGAGCACTGAGCACCCATCACCCTGAGTATTGAGCACCCAGCACGCTGAGTACTGAGCACCCAGCACCCCGAGCACTGAGCACCCAGCACCCTGAGTACTGAGCACTGAGCACCCAGCACCCCGAGCACTGAGCACCCAGCACCCTGTGTACTGATCACTGAGCACCCTGAGTACTAAGCACCCAGCACCATGAGTACTGAGCACCCAGGACCCTGAGCACTGAGCACCGAGCACCCCGAGCACTGAGCACCCAGCACCCTGAGCACTCAGCACCCAGCACCCCGAGCACTGAGCACCCAGCACCCTGAGCACTGAGCACCCAGCACCCTGAGCACCCCGAGGACTGAGCACCCAGCACCCTGAGCACTGAGCACCCAGCACCTTGAGTACTGAGCACCGAGCACCCCGAGCACTAAGCACCCAGCACCCTGAGTACAGAGCACCCAGCACCCTAAGCACTGAGCACCCAGCACCCTGAGCACTGAGCACCCAGCACCCCGAGCACGGAGCACCCAGCACCCTGAGTACTGAGCACCCAACACCCAGAGTACTGAGCACCCAGCACCCTGAGCACTGAGCACCCAGCACCCTGAGTACTGAGCACCCAGCACACTGAGTACTGAGCACCCAGCACCCTGAGCACTGAGCACCCGGGGGACTGAGCACCCAGCACCCTGAGCACAGAGCACCGATCACCCTGAGCACTGAGCACCCAGCACCCCGAGCACTGAGCACCCAGCACACTGAGTACTGAGCACCCAGCACCCCGAGTACTGAGCACCCAGCATCCTGAGTACTGAGCACCCAGCACCCCGAGCACTGAGCACTCAGCACCCTGAGTACTGAGCACCCTGAGTACTGAGCACTGAGCACCGAGCACCCTGAGTACTGAGCACCCTGAGGACTGAGCACCCAGCACCCTGAGCACTGAGCACCCAGCACCCTGAGTACTGAGCACTGATCACCCTGAGCACTGAGCACCCAGCACCCCGAGCACTGAGCACCCAGCACCCTGAGTACTGAGCACCCAGCACCCTGAGCACTGAGCACCGAGCACCCTGAGTACTGAACAACCAGCACCCTGAGCACTGAGCACCCAGCACCCTGAGCACTGAGCAATGAGCACCCAGCACCCCGAGCACTGAGCACCCAGCACCCTGAGCACCCAGCACCCTGAGCACTGAGCACCCTGAGCACTGAGCACTCTGAGCACTGAGCACTGAGCAACCAGCACCCTGAGTACTGAGCACCCAACACTCTGAGCACTGAGAACCCAGCACGCTGAGTACTGAGCACTGTGCACACAGCACCCTGAGTACTGAGCACCTAGCACCCCGAGCACTGAGCACCCAGCACCCCGAGCACTGCGCACTGAGCACACTGAGCACTGAGCACCCAGCACCCCGAGTACTGAGCACTGAGCACCCTGAGTACTGAGCAACCAGCACCCCTAGTACTGAGCACTGAGCACCCTGAGTACTGAGCACCCAGCACCCTGAGCACTGAGAACCCTGAGTACTGAGCACCGAGCACACTGAGTACTGAGCACCCAGCACCCTGAGCACTGAGCACGGAGCACCCCGAGGACTGAGCACCCAGCACCCTGAGTACAGAGCACCCAGCACCCCGTGTACTGAGCACCCAGCACCCGGAGCACTGAGCACCCAGCACCCTGAGTACTGAGCACTGATCACCATGAGCACTGAGCACCCAGCACCCTGAGTACTGAGCACCCAGCAGCCTGAGCACTGAGCACCCAGCTCCCTGAGCACTGAGCACCCAGCACCCTGAGTACTGAGCACCCAGCACCCTGAGTACTGAGTACCCAGCACCCTGAGCACTGAGCACCCAGCACCCTGAGTACTGAGCACCGAGCACCCTGAGTACTGAGCACCCAGCACCCTTAGTACTGAGCACCCAGCACCCTGAGCACTGAGCACCCAGCACCCTGAGTACTGAGCACCCAGCACCACCCTCAGCACTGAGCACCCAGTACCCCGAGCACTGAGCACCCAGCACCCTGAGCACTGAGCACCCAGCACCCTGAGTACTGAGCACCCAGCACCCCGAGTACTGAGCACCGAGCACCTCGAGCACTGAGCACCCAGCACCCTGAGTACTGAGCACCCAGCACCCTGAGTACTGAGCACCCAGCACCACCCTCAGCACTGAGCACCCAGTACCCCGAGCACTGAGCACCCAGCACCCTGAGCACTGAGCACCCAGCACCCTGAGTACTGAGCACCCAGCACCCCGAGTACTGAGCACCCAGCACCCCGAGCACTGAGCACCCAGCAACCTGAGTACTGAGAACAGATCACCCTGAGTACTGAGCACCCAGCACCCTGAGTACTGAGCCCCCAGCACCCTGAGTACTGAGCACCCAGCACCCCGAGCACTGAGCACCCAGCACCCCGAGAATGAGCACCCAGCACCCTGAGTACTGAGAACCGAGCAGCCTGAGTACTGAGCACCCAGCACCCTGAGTACTGAGCCCCTAGAACCCTGAGAATGAGCACGCAGCACCATGAGTACTGAGCACCCAGCACCCGGAGTATTGAGCACTAAGCACCCAGAGCACTGAGAACCCAGCACCCCGAGCACGGAGCACCCAGGACCGCGAGCACTGAATACTGAGCACCCAGCACACTGAGTACTGAGCACCGAGCTCCCCGAGCACTGAGCACCCTGAGTACTGAGCACCCAGCACCACGATCACTGAGAACCCAGCACCCTGAGCACTGAGCACCCAGCACCCTGAGCACTGAGCACCCAGCACCCTGAGTACTGAGCACCCAGCATGCTGAGTACTGAGCACCCAGCACCCCGAGCATTGAGCAACCAGCACCCTGAGTACTGAGCACTGAGCACCCAGCACCCCGAGCACTGAGCACCCAGCACCCTGAGCACTGAGCACCCAGCACCCTGAGCACGGAGCACCCCGAGGACTTAGCACCCAGCACCCTGAGCACTGAGCACCCAGCACCTTGAGTACTGAGCACCGAGCACCCCGAGCACTAAGCACCCAGCACCCTGAGTACTGAGCACCCAGCACCCTGAGCACTGAGCACATAGCACCCTGAGCACTGAGCAGCCAGCACCCCGAGCACGGAGCACCCAGCACCCTGAGTACTGAGCACCCAGCACCCCGAGCACTGAGCACCCAGCACCCTGTGTACTGAGCACTGAGCACCCTGAGTACTAAGCACCCAGCACCCTGAGTACTGAGCACCCGGGACCCTGAGCACTGAGCACCGAGCACCCCGAGCACTGAGCACCCAGCACCCTGAGCACTCAGCACCCAGCACCCCGAGCACTGAGCACCCAGGACCCTGAGCACTGAGCACCCAGCACCCTGAGCACGGAGCACCCCGAGGACTGAGCACCCAGCACCCTGAGCACTGAGCACCCAGCACCTTGAGTAATGAGCACCGAGCACCCCGAGCACTAAGCACCCAGCACCCAGAGTACTGAGCCCCCAGCACCCTGAGCACTGAGCACAGAGCACCCTGAGCACTGAGCAGCCAGCACCCCGAGCACGGAGCACCCAGCACGCTGAGTACTGAGCACCCAACAACCAGAGTACTGAGCACCCAGCACCCTGAGCACTGAGCACCCAGCACCCCGAGTACTGACCACCCAGCACCCTGAGTACTGAGCACCCAGCACCCTGAGCACTGTGCACCCAGAGGACTGAGCACCCAGCACCCTGAGCACTGAGCACCGATCACCCTGAGCACTGAGCACCCAGCACCCGAGCACTGAGCACCCAGCACCCTGAGCACTGAGCACCCAGCACCCCGTGTACTGAGCACCCAGCACCCTGAGTACTGAGCACCCAGCACCCTGAGCACTGAGCACCCGGAGGACTGAGCACCCAGCACCCTGAGCACTGAGCACCGATCACCCTGAGCACTGAGCACCCAGCACCCCGAGTACTGAGCACCCAGCACCCTGAGTACTGAGCACGCAGCACCCTGAGCACTGAGCACCCGGAGGACTGAGCACCCAGCACCCTGAGTACTGAGCACCCAGCACCCCGAGTACTGAGCACCCAGCACCCTGAGTACTGAGCACCCAGCACCCCGAGCACTGAGCACCCAGCACCCTGAGTACTGAGCACCCTGAGTACTGAGCACTGAGCACCGAGCACCCTGAGTACTGAGCACCCTGAGGACTGAGCACCCAGCACCCTGAGCACTGAGCACCCAGCACCCTGAGTACTGAGCACAGATCACCCTGATCACTGAGCACCCAGCACCCCGAGCACTGAGCACCCAGCACCCTGAGTACTGAGCACCCAGCACCCTGAGCACTGAGCACCAAGCACCCTGAGTACTGAACACCCAGCAGCCTGAGCACTGAGTACTGAACACCCAGCACCCTGAGCACTGAGCACTGAGCACCAAGCACCCTGAGTACTGAACACCCAGCACCCTGAGTACTGAGCACCCAGCACCCCGAGCACTGAGCACCCAGCACCCTGAGCACCCAGCACCCTGAGGACTGAGCACCCTGAGCACTGAGCACCCTGAGCACTGAGCACTGAGCACCCAGCACCCTGAGTACTGAGCACCCAACACTCTGAGCACTGAGCACCCAGCACGCTGAGTACTGAGCACCGATCACCCTGAGCACTGAGCACCTAGGACCCCGAGCACTGAGCACCCAGCACCCTGAGTACAGAGCACCCAGCACCCCGTGTACTGAGCACCCAGCACCCCGAGCACTGAGCACCCAGCACCCTGAGTACTGAGCACTGATCACCATGAGCACTGAGCACCCAGCACCCTGAGTACTGAGCACCCAGCAGCCTGAGCACTGAGCACCCAGCTCCCTGAGCACTGAGCACCCAGCACCCTGAGTACTGAGTACCCAGCACCTTGAGCACTGAGCACCCAGCACCCCGAGTACTGAGCACCCAGCACCCTGAGTACTGAGCACCCAGCACCCCGAGCACTGAGCACCCAGCACCCTGAGTACTGAGCACCCTGAGTACTGAGCACTGAGCACCGAGCACCCTGAGTACTGAGCACCCTGAGGACTGAGCACCCAGCACCCTGAGCACTGAGCACCCAGCACCCTGAGTACTGAGCACAGATCACCCTGATCACTGAGCACCCAGCACCCCGAGCACTGAGCACCCAGCACCCTGAGTACTGAGCACCCAGCACCCTGAGCACTGAGCACCAAGCACCCTGAGTACTGAACACCCAGCACCCTGAGCACTGAGTACTGAACACCCAGCACCCTGAGCACTGAGCACTGAGCACCAAGCACCCTGAGTACTGAACACCCAGCACCCTGAGCACTGAGCACCCAGCACCCCGAGCACTGAGCACCCAGCACCCTGAGCACCCAGCACCCAACACTCTGAGCACTGAGCACCCAGCACGCTGAGTACTGAGCACCGATCACCCTGAGCACTGAGCACCTAGGACCCCGAGCACTGAGCACCCAGCACCCTGAGTACAGAGCACCCAGCACCCCGTGTACTGAGCACCCAGCACCCCGAGCACTGAGCACCCAGCACCCTGAGTACTGAGCACTGATCACCATGAGCACTGAGCACCCAGCACCCTGAGTACTGAGCACCCAGCAGCCTGAGCACTGAGCACCCAGCTCCCTGAGCACTGAGCACCCAGCACCCTGAGTACTGAGCACCCAGCACCCTGAGTACTGAGTACCCAGCACCTTGAGCACTGAGCACCCAGCACCCTGAGTACTGAGCACCGAGCACCCTGAGTACTGAGCACCCAGCACCCTTAGTACTGAGCACCCAGCACCCTGAGCACTGAGCACCCAGCACCCTGAGTACTGAGCACCCAGCACCACCCTCAGCACTGAGCACCCAGTACCCCGAGCACTGAGTACCCAGCACCCTGAGCACTGAGCACCCAGCACCCTGAGTACTGAGCACCCAGCACCCCGAGTACTGAGCACCGAGCACCTCGAGCACTGAGCACCCAGCACCCTGAGTACTGAGCACCCAGCACCCTGAGTACTGAGCACTGAGCACCCCGAGTACTGAGCACCCAGCACCCCGAGCACTGAGCACCCAGCAACCTGAGTACTGAGAACAGATCACCCTGAGTACTGAGCACCCAGCACCCTGAGTACTGAGCCCCCAGCACCCTGAGTACTGAGCACCCAGCACCCCGAGCACTGAGCACCCAGCACCCCGAGAATGAGCACCCAGCACCCTGAGTACTGAGAACCGAGCACCCTGAGTACTGAGCACCCAGCACCCTGAGTACTGAGCCCCTAGAACCCTGAGAATGAGCACGCAGCACCATGAGTACTGAGCACCCAGCA